>NC_037294.2:18074721-18379346 GCF_000002775.5 Populus trichocarpa
ACTAACCGTTGTTGCAAGTAAGGTACGCTCGTTGACGAACGGCGACGACGTCTTATCTAAAATATACATGAAACATATTTATTTATTTAATCTTTCCTGTTTTTCTGAGAATGAAATGAATTGGCTTGATTATTTACACTGCAGATGAATGAACCCTTTGTTTTCTGCAGAAGAGAAAAGGCCGAAGGGGGCATTTTGAATTTGGCACCCCTTAGTTTTGGGCTTCTGGCGGTCCCATGTCCAGACCATCCTTGGGCCTTTTGTTTTTGGGCTACACGAAGGGAAGTTGAGCGCTTATGCTGAAATCTTGTGCCCTTGTCTTCAGGGCTTCAAGCCGGCCATCCCTATGGCTAGGAGTCAGGAACTTTAATTATCGCGCCTAAATTTTAATTTGTTTTTTTTTTTAAGTTATAAAACAGATTGTGAGAGTTTTTTAGAAAAATAAAATAATCTTTAAATAAAACGTGAAGCATTATCTTTATCTGATTTAATAATAAATAAACGAATTTAATAGTATGGCTCATTTTTCATTAATTTATAATGGTTTAGATTCTTTTTCATATCTATGTAATAACCAGTTTTCTCATATGTATTCTTAAATTAGAGAATTTCGAAGAGCTTTTATTTCTTATCCATATAATAGAATGGAGTGGTTGTTGTTATCGTCCTCGTCGTCATGATGGGAGGATAGTAATATATCAGGTATTAATGAAGTCATCGATTTTCATGTAAAAAAATTTACAATAATAATTCAATTTCGAAATAAAAAACTCTCATTCGCTAGCTATATATATATATATACACATGGAATACAGGATAAGAAGCTAAAGCCACAAAAGCATTTAGATCAGGAAGTATCAATGGATGAACCTGAGGAGCTCCACATAGCCATGTTCCCATGGCTTGCTTTCGGTCATATAATCCCATATCTAGAGATCGCCAAGCTAACATCCAACGTTTACCAACTATACCTCCAAATTTAACACCGCGAATCAATTTTTAATGCATGGACCATATCCTTCTCTGGACCATCATCCTCAGCTATGCTCAACGGCGACGATCCAAGGACCGAACCGCAACACCTCACGGTCCCTCCAAAGTGGGTCACATTTCCCTCTAAAGTGGCATTTCGCATCCATGAAGCTAAGCGGTTTATGGATCAAATTGAAGCGAACAGTTCAGGTGTCACTGATGTATTTCGTTGGGGATCCGTGCTTGCTGGCTGTGATGTTATAGCCGTAAGGAGCTGCTTAGAGCTAGAGGCTGATTTCATAAGACTTGTGGAAGACCTTCACTGTAAGCCTGTAATCCCAGTAGGCCTACTGCTACCATCTACTCAGTCTCGCGAGGGCGGAGTGGACGAAAAATGGGTTACGATCAGTGAGTGGCTAGACAAGCAAACCCAAGGATCTGTGGTTTACATAGCGTTCGGAAGCGAGTTAACAATAAATCAAAATGAAATAACTGAATTGGCTCTGGGGTTAGAGTTATCAGGGCTGCCGTTCTTTTGGGCTTTCAGGAACCGGGATGACTCGGTCAGGTTACCAGATGGATTTGAGGAACGAGTAAAAGGACGTGGAGTGGTGTGGACGAGCTGGGCACCACAACTAAGGATTATGGCTCATGAATCGGTCGGTGGTTTTTTGACTCACTGCGGCTTTAGCTCAGTTGCAGAGGCACTCTCCTTTGGACTAGCTTTGATCATGTTACCTTTCGCTATAGACCAAGGATTAATCGCAAGGGTTTTTGAAGAGAAGAAGGTTGGGATAGAAGTGCCGAGAGATGAGCTAGCAGGACGGGTCGTTTACAAGGAACTCGGTAGCTGAGTCACTCAGGTTGGTTATTGTTGACGAGGAAGGATCCGCATATAGAGAAAATGCCAAGCAGCAGATGGCAACATTATTTGGTGATAAGTGTATCAGCGATCGATGCATGGACCAATTTGTTGCCTTCTTACGAAGTCATAGAAAATTGCCAGCAGTGATTAACGATGACTTGCCCACGCACTCGCCAAACTGACATGTTCCACTTGCTTATGTGCCATCCGGTTCTTGACTAGGTTCTAAAATAGAGTCCGTAGGTTTAGACTCTGGAGTGCCTTTTTTTTTTTTTTTTTTTTCATGCAGTGTAGAGAGTATATACTATTGAGTGCCACTTCCTGAAACTAAAATTTGTTTCGAGAAATCTATGTGCTATATTCTATCTAAATATATACTTTATTAATTATTAAGAAAAAAAGTGGAACTTCCTAAAACACAAAAGTAATGTAAAATTGAAAGCCAAGATTATCGGCAGGCATGGCTGGCTGGCAGGCATTAGATTGAAGTCCAATCAATAATTGTCGGGGCTAAGATATCTTCCGAAGAGAGGGGCCATAGCCTTCTTTTTATGCAGTCGACTCCATCATCCTGAGGGGACCTTTCACGGAAAGATCCACCGACAGTGGAAGATTTCCGTGCCGTTTATTTCCCACCCCTCTCTCTTTCTCTCTCACAGATAAATAGTTCAGTTCACAAAAAGTTTGATGTAATGTTTCACCAAGTAGTCAATGAAAGAAAATATGCACCATAGCCTGCAGCCCGAAACGTGCTCTGCAATGATTTGTGTACTAGACTATCATCATAGGATGGACGGAGTAGTATAATTGTCCATGGAAGTTCTAATCCTTTATAACAATTATTTTCAAAAGTTCTGACAAGCAAGGTCTAATTTCACATAACAGCCCTCGACCTTGATCGGTTGATCATTTCAAGGGCCAATTAAATGACTTTTAGGTGTATATCACTATTATTTATTTATTTATTGACTGGTTGTTGATATTGGTCGTTAAGATTATACCAGCTTGTCCAAAATCTTACTTCCATGAAAATAATTATCTAGCAGTTAATTAATGATACCAGTAAACGATGTGCAAAGGACTAAGAAATGCTTAGCCTACTAAATTGATTTTTTTAATAATATTTTATGACGCTTTTGATTTATTAATGTAAAAAAAAAAAAAATGATAAACATTTATTTTAATATATTTTAAAATAAAAACTATTTTAAAAAATATTCTCATCACAATCTCAAATTTTCAAGTGTCCTGAATTTATAATAATAATAATAAAAAAACATTTCACACCAAAACCGAAGGGTTTTGTGGGATTGCACTCCAAAATATGCAATATCATTCCTAACCAAATATATATATTTATGAATACACTCCTAAAGCTGAAAATGGATACCGATACATCCTCACAAATTTTAATCTGAATACATACCAAGCTCTTGGCAACTATAAATTTATGTGGCTCCTTGTAACTTTTCTCATCGACCTTGAAAAGTTCAATTGTTCTAGTTTTACCCTTTCTTACTTTAGATTTATGTTTTTTTATCCATGTAAGCTTTTTCACACTGCCATCCCTCCGTTTTGTTTTAGCTCTGCACCGGGGGTGGAGTTATAAATTTCGGATAATACATGATTTTAAGGACGCAAAACATAAGATCGAAGGGTAATTAAAAATCTCAAAAGCTTAGCATTAAAATGCAGATTTATTTAAAAAATATTTGGGGCTGTCATAGCCCCTCCTCCACCTTTCTACGTATATAATTTCGCCCCTGCTTTGCACCTAGATGCCCAATACCCTAAACTTCACCGGTTTTAGCATCACCGTGGCTCGTCCTCTCAAGAGAGCTTCCGGCACAAGGACAGCGAATTAAAAGAACATGTATCAGCACCTGAGGTATTGGCCTAGTGGTGATAGGGGCTTGTTCGTGGTGGTAGGGGCTTGTTCTCTTCCTCTGCATCCGGGTTCAAATCTTTTTGTATATGTCTGTCACTCCCATGGTACCTTATATGTTCACTGGGTTTGCAAGATGTTTAATGAAACATGAAATTGATTATGGTGCATGTAAACTGATCCGAAAAAAAAAAAAAAACATCTATCAAAGGTAAGTGCAAACTCTTAAAAGGTCAAATTTTGCCATCCATTATTGATGGTCGAAAGTCTCGAGACAGGGCACTGTGCTCCAGGAGTACGAATTTATCTGAAAAGAATACAACTTTTTTTCATCTCAGTTTCTTAAGGTCGTATGATATGTCAACACGCATTAGGAAAAGAGACGCTCTGTAGGCCGTTCTTTCTACCTGCACGCTATGATCCCTTATACGTACTGCAGAAAGTAAAGCCAACAATTCACCTGTGTTTTCCCCACAATATACTCAATAAAGCTAACAAAATCCATAGAATATAGATCACGAAACTTTGTAGCTTTAATAAATCAAAGCAATGAGGTATGAACAGAGTAGTGCTACGCAGAAAAACTTTGTATATTTGTCCCAATCAAACCAGGCAGCATTAATATGCTTTTTTGCCGACCCCATGTGTGGACACAGTCTTTCCTCTCAAGTCAACACCATGGAAACAAAGGCAGCTTTATCATAAAATGTGATAAATTCCATCAATCAAGTAAAGAATCCAATGCCCCTCTCAACTTGCTCATTAATTTATATGCTTCAAGTACTGGTCACTTTGCCAACATTGATGTTTGTTTCCTTATTTCTCTTCCTCTTGATTTCCTCTCTTTATTTCTCTTCCAGTGCACTATTCACGCCAATTTCACCAACTTGCAGTTTTCATCGAACAGAATGGCTAACGTAAGTATATATATACTACATCAAAGTACTTTCAGTATTTAATCTAGCTACTCCTGTTTGTTGTTGAATCATTTTGGACTTTAATTAATGCTTCAATTCGGCAATAGGTGGTGGAATTGAAAGTGGGTTTGCATTGCGATGAATGTATTAAGAAGATATTGAAAGCTATCAAAAAAATACAAGGTAACTATATTGAGTCCAAGCTATCCTTGATTTATATATAGTCTCATGAGATGAACTTGAATTTGATCACCCTTTCGCCCTCTACTTAATTTGTAAAAAAAAAAAAAAAAGATCTTGATCAATTTGCGTTAACATTTACATGTCCGGTGTTTTTGACCAGCAGACATCGAAACTTACGACATTGATACACAGCTCAATAAGGTCACAGTGACTGGCAATGTTTCATCAGAAGAAGTCATTAGAGTTATTCACAAGATTGGGAAGACAGCGACCACTTGGGAAGCCGAGGGAGATGGGGTAACTTGCTAACTAAATCGATGACGTGATCTCCTCTCTCTGTTTCAGCAACAGATTAAGTTTATAATATGTGATTATGGCCATGAAGGTTTTCTAATTTCATCTTTACTGGATGGATGGCTTGACAGAGAAGACAATTCAACCTGGTCAACATGGAGGAGCAATTTCTAGAGAGAATAATACTGATTTGTAAAGGGCGTATGAATATGCATATCAAGTTATTAAATACAGTTAGCCTCCTTCAATAACCTATACTGAGCAAAAATAAAAATAAAAATAAAACTACAACCTATTAGCTATTACATATCAAAGCAAATCATTTGTGATTTCTTGGGCCTTTCTCTAATTTTCGCAATATCTAAGACTAAGACTAAGAGTAGTAATTACCTTCCAAATCTTGCCCAGGCCTAACATATATAATGACATGAAATCCACTTTCTCTATCCAAATTAAGCAGGACAAAAGCTTCAAGCTATAGAAACAACATGTTAAAAAACCATCTAGATACTGGCCCAGTGGTAAGAACTTGGGACCAAGATGTTTGCTCTCTTTGTGATCTCAGGTTCGAGCCCTGTGGTTGCTCATATGATGGTCACCGGAGGTTTACATGGTCGTTAATTTCAGGACCTGTGAGATTAGTCGAGTTACGCGTAAACTGGCCCGGACATCTACGTTAAACTAAAGAAAAAAAAACATGTTAATTGCAGACAAGACTTCATACCAGGGGGTCCATGGAGGAGTTCTGGGAGACAGTAGTCACGGAAACAAGAGAGGGATAGTTTGAAGGGCCTTTACAGTAGGCTCATATGTTTGGGCCTGATATGGAAAACAGCTTCTATTTTAGGGATGCTACTATTCTACCATAATGGTATAAAATGTTGAGCTCGAGGTTCAGGAAGATAACACGACTTTGTCGACCAAAATGAGCAAGATTACAGATGCCACATGACAGGGAGACAGTCTTTTGCCTGGAGGATGGCCAAAAACCCCAGAGTTCATTTAACAGCTATGCGTTTCATCACGCATAATGATCTTGTCCATGACAATCGGGAGAGCGTATATGATAATGGGTTTTTGAAAAATGTTAGAACAGGCATACAGGGCCACTCATATCAACTTTATAGATGTGACTGTAAGAGATGGATCCGATACATCTGCTATAGTTCAATCAATTGTGGGAGAGTACGATCTTATCATGGTAGGTCGTTGCCATGAAAACGAAACAAAAGTTCTACCAGGCCTATCAGAACGTATTCATTCCCGAGAGCTTGGGCCGTTGGGGGGTATGCTTGCTTCTGAAAATATAGAGTACTTTCAATTAATGTACTGTTTGAGCCCAAGCTGTCCCTAGCCTTTGTGACATCGAAAAATGTCATCGAGTACTTTGTCTTAACAGGACGTCTTGTAAGATTTAAATAGAACCTTGCTGATCATCAAGAACACGTACAATTTTCACGTTTTACCAATTACATATCCTTCCTTGTTTCTTAAAGAACTAGAATTTGCTTTAACATGTCTTTTGTTTTTTACCAAAAGATAATGAAACATTAAGTTAAGGTCATAGTGACCGGGAAGAAAGCAAGCGCTTGGATGGCCAAGGGAGACCACCATGTGTGATCTGCTCTGTTTCAGTACAAAGAATTGCAAAGATTATCAGTTATTGCCACGAAGATGTCCAGCTTTCCTTCAAGAAAGCAAGCACTTGGTAGAGGTACTAGTTGAAAGGCAAAACATTTCTATAGTTGTGTAGAGGAGGGCATATTCAATTAGCTTGTAGTCAGCCTCAGCAACCCGCTAAAGCAAATATGCATTAGTTTTAAGGTACTAGTTGAAAGGCAAATCATTCATTAACAATTTTTGTCTCTTTTTGCAATATCAAACTAATGTTTGAATGCAATTACAATTCCTTTGATTAATTAATTAAAACTAGGTAATTTATAGATTTAATAACCTTCCAAATTATGCCAAGGACCTAATAGAATTACATCAAAATCAACTCTCTGTCCAGAGCAACCCAAGTTAAATTTTATGTTCTTACTGATTTCTCTATCACTGCAATATTTATTTATAATTACCGCATGTTATTTCACAACATTTTTTATGACAGAAATAAAGTTACAATTTTACAAAGTACGTTATTTTCTACACAATAACATGAAAAACCCAAATTAAAAGGAAAAAAAACAGCTAGTACCCCGTTCATAGCCAGTCCTTGTACACAAAACAACCCAACTGGGTTATCCTCAAACTCACCGAGTCATACAACTCTGCCTCGGTTGCTGAATCGTCCTTGGACTCAGCTTCACATTCACAATCTTCGGTATCTTCTCCAAATACCTTGGTGCCTGAGCACGATCAAATCGATCCATTTTCCACTTCAAAACACCAAGCGAAACCAATTCCTTATTGCAACCCTTCAACTCCACCTCCTCTCCTGCAACAAACACCCCCGGGAAAAAAAGAGAGAATCAAGTTAGCGAGTTGACTGGGTGACTCAGGCTATTGAACACAAATTCTAATTTGTGGGAGGGATCTTACCTTTGATGGTGTCGTAAATTGGGTCGTCGAAGAAGAGAGAGTCTAGATCCTCGGAGAGCACAGGATCGCAAATATCAGAGAATAGAGGTTCAGCTTCGGGATCATGGAAACGTTCTTGGAGCCAGTAGTCTCGGAACCAAGCGGAGGATTGGACAAGAGCCCACCATTGGTCGGAAAAATCCTCCACCGTTCGATATGACAGCGGGACGAACAACGGAGCGTTGGGATTTAAAGTTGATGTTGATATGTGAGAGATCACATCCATTGCCACTTGAAACAAGAAGAAAAGCTAGACGAGAGGGGGAGTGAGGGGTGGCTTGTAGCAGAACAGGAGCTTATAAAGGACGAGGAGAGATTTTTATCTGAAAAGGGTAGGGTTTTAAATTTGGCCTTGGTTTAGGGTTCTATTACAGAAATGACATTTCTTGAAAAAGATGTACTATATTTTATTGCACTTTTTAATAAATCATTTCTCATATATTAAAATTTAAGTTTTTCCCGATTAATTTTAAAAACAGATCAATATTTGCAGATTAATGCATGCATAATTTCTTACTTCACATGATATATTTACTTTTGTTTGTTTGTCTTTCCATATTCCTTTCTTTTGTTTTCTCGTTTTCTTATTTTTAGAGTAAAGTTTCATACATTCAATAATCTCATTTTCCTAATTTACTTTTAAGGTTTGATATTATATGCAATTTAAAAATATAAAATTATGTAATTAAACATCATCGGTGATATGTAGCATGTAACATTAATAAATCATTAGTGATTGATATGGTTTTATATTTATAAAAATTATTTAATATTTTTATTATTTTTAGATGTGCTTGTTATTTTTTTTTATAAATTCACCTGTATTATATATATACCTCAACAAAAACACATCAATTGCCTAGCTTACATTGCATATTAATTAGTGTTTGCCAAATTGATATTATATCTAATACCAAGAGACAATAACATACTGATTTTATATATTCACGATTAATAATAATTAATTATCTTATATCTATAACCATACACTAAACGCTTGAGCCCTAATTAAATCGAATAAAAATTAAATCCAACAATAATCAAATGAAATTGTGGAATTTTGTTTTATTAGCAACATTATCTCTAATGAAAGTATGCCTCGTTATATTTTTTAAATACCGAGGGCAATACCGGAACAACAAAATTTACTTATAACGGGCAGGTCAGTCAACAATAGACAAAACTCACAGAGATGCAACCGCCCCTTGTTTTGCTATAAGAGAGTACACTGTCTATCGGTATATAGTATCCCAAATGCATGAGGTGATGGAATTTCTGTTTGTTTTTGTATGTCGAATTTTATTTATTTATTTAAAATTAATTTTTTTAATATTTTAAAATTATTTTAATATATTAATGTAAAAAATAATTTTTAAAAATAAAAAATATTATTTTAATATATTTACAAATAAAAAACACTTTAAAAATAATAATGACTACAGTTTTTAAACACCCCGTATCATAACATAAAACGAAAAATAAAAAACTGACGTGTAATGTGAGTGGTGTTTCTGTAAAAACTGGAGTAACTTAGATCTATATCGGTACATGTAGGTAGACAACACGTCGCTGTTCTAATCCGATGTCTTTGACTTGTTACGTGGCAGTATAAATGGGTTTTTTTTTTTTTTTTTTTTGCATAAATGGGCAAAAGGCCCAAGACAAAACTAACAAGCAAACCTTAACTCCCATGCGCCAGTATAAATAATCTTTATACAAATTCTGCAAGAAAAAAAAAACTATATTGTTTAACAATTATTAATTTATCCAACTTGAATAACTGAACCAAAAATAAATATGAGAAAACTTGGATCAATAGCATTCAATCCAAATAAGAAAAAAAGAAATAAAAATGTCATAAATTCGAGCTTGGGCCGATGGGGGGATTTGCTTGCTTCTAGCGATATTTCAAGTCCAGTTTCAGTGCTCGTGGGCTCAACGGCAAATCATGAAAGCGCGTCGCAGCAGTAGTTCGAATTAATGATTTGCAAATAATCAAGTTGCATAGAAATAATGGCTAGAGAAAGCTGCACTTGACATGCAAAATGGACGCAGTTTCATTACGATTCCTTGTGAACCGAAGCTTCGCCTTTCAATATAACTTCAACTAATGGCAGGTTAGTTCCTTGGTAATACGGGGACGTAGATTGCACAACTTTTTTGGTAAAAACAAAAAAAAGAAGATTGCAGAACTTATCAATTCTTTTAGGAGATATCTTTGATGTTTGAAAACACAACTTCTTGTTATATTACAAGTTGTATATATTTAATCTACTGCTTTCAATTAAAATTTAAGATTTATTTTGCAATGATATGCTATTTTGACCTTCCAAAATTTCCATGCTCATTAATAATGAACTAGATCACTGTTTTTGCGCTCCTTTATAAGTTATATTATTTTTTATATATATTTTTTAAATATTTAAGTGTTGTTATTGGTTTTTCAGTAAAAAAAATTAAATCATGTTAGACCCAAACGCTTATGAGTCGCTTGTGGATCTAGTATCTTCTCAGGGCCAACCCCTTCAAGTCTTTTTTTAGAAACAAGTGTTCAAAGTAAGAATCTAAGGTTATCATGTCTTTATTTCCTAGCAGGTCAAAAAGTTCTTTAAAGACCTTTTCCACGTCGAATCAATATTAATGTTGCGTAATAAATAGTGTGTAAAAATCTTTTAAGGGTCCATTATATTTTTTTCCATGTTAGTATATATGTCAAATATATTTTCTCTCATTAATACTTATACCAAGGATATTTCTTATCAATATTAATACACATGTCAGAGATATTTTTTCTTTTTAATACTATTAGGATAATATTACACTTCATCATCTTCTATTTGTAAAAAGACTCATGGATTATAAGTAGATCATAAATCTTTTAAACAAAAAGTTCAAAATTTCAATTATATATTACATATTTATTTTTATAGTATCTATCTGTAATATTATTGTATTTTTTTTTTAAAAAATCATCGATTTAATTATTGGATAATCCTCTAATTCACTAAATAAAATCTTTTTTAATACCAACCCAACAACCACAGCAAAAGAAGAATAGAAAAAATTAACAGAATAAAAAAGATTAACTAACTATTCAAAATATAAACATTGCCCCCGACAACTTGAATATTTTAGGACATTATAGGTACGAACATGGACGTCTCTGGATAGAACTCACCGATACAAAACAAGAAATCAAAACAAAATGCACCAAAGAAATTAATGAACCCGCGGAAAATTCAGCAAGCCAAGCGGAAGAGAAATCACGACCAGCGAACAGTCCCAAATATTTTAATCTCTCTGAAGAAAAAAAGTCACACAAAATCAAACCTTTAATGACACCGCAAACTCTCCGAATTCCTCTTATTTCGAGGTGCCAACAGTCACAGAACTGGATCTTAATTAATATATGAAATTAATGGCATCTGAGTGAAGCATGGGCGGTATGCAATGCCCCTGCACCCAATATTGCCAACATGTCAAATTTATGCACATTTTGTTTTGTTTATCTGTTATTTAACCGATTATTAAATCTTGAAAAATCTAAATTTGGAGTTACTTGTCGAGGAAAATCTAAATTTACTTGGAGATATAGTTGAGAATAGATAATTTGATTTTCTAAAAACGTTGACAGAGTTTCAAATAAATGTAAACGATTTCTAGATTCAGACACACACACACACACATCACATGTACAGAAAACATGAGTTGGTCTGTCTCAAGTTGAGTCTCTACCTCAAAAAACAAAACAAGAGTTGGTTACACAACTGGAAACCAAAATTGTAGCTGCCAAAACTGTAAACTAATGGCTAGCAGAAACTATGCCAACATGCTGTAACCAAAACAAATGTCTTCAATATATTTATTATATAATCGACCACCCCTTTCATTTCTTCAGTTTAATGTGTATATATTCTTTTATATTCTCTCTCCTTCTTCTTCTTTTAAAACTAGGAAAGAATTGAGCAGGCTCGTTTATGGACTTCACGCCAAGAAACATCGTGAACGTAAGTGGAGATTGCTTCGACCATGTTAGAGTTTTCTCTGATGGAATGTGGAACGTAAAACATGGGGAAAGTATTCTTCAGCATTCATTGGTTCGTTTCCATGTTCAATTGATTGTGATTTTCCTTCTTGTGAACTCTTTTCACTTGGTGCTCCAACGATTCCATTTTACCCATTTCACCTCCGAGATCCTGGTAATATATCTGATTGCATTACTACTACATGATTTGAAATTCTATCTGTTATGTATAGCATGGCATTGATTGTAAACTAAAGGTCCATTCCTTTTTTTTTTTCTTTTAATTTTGCACGGGACACCAATGTTGGTTTAACAAACAAATTGATGTGTTTGTTCGTTGCTGATCTTTCATTTTCATTTACTTTTGGAGTTATAAAAATGGTTTAGTTTTTATCTCAACCTGTTAGTTTGTGTTGCTAATTCTCTCTCTTTAATGTTTACCAGGCAGGTATAGTATTGGGACAAACTGTATGGAGAGACAATGACAAATCAGAGCGCTTGTTCCCTACAGTAGTGCGCAATCAAGTCTTTGCTTCATTATCAAAGATTGGTTACATTCTGTTCTCGTTCTTGATTGGTGTGAGAATGGAACCAAGTTTGATATGGAAAACAGGAAGAACTGCCACTTTTTTAGCGACTCTGCTGTTCATATTCCATCACATAGCAATGCTAAGCATCGACATCACGTTTGACAAAGATAAGGAGAAGTTAACTGCGGGATTCGTGCTTGCAAAAGAAGCATTTTCAGCTATATATTTTGCATCGATAACCACTACCGAATTTGTTATGGTCAGTACCATTTTAATGCAGCTTAAGATAATAAATTCGCAGCTTGGACACCTTGCTCTAGCATCCTCATTGTTATTCAAATTGGCAACCTTTGCAGTAGGAACTTTGTTTGGTTTCATAAATGCTTTTGTAAATATATCGTCTCAAGTGGGAGCTCGGATCGTTATTTATTCTCTTGCACTTATCGTGTTTACTGTAGTCGTGTCGAGGAAAACAATGCTCTTCTTCATTAGAAGCACACCAGTAGGTAAGCCTACGAAGGAAATCTACACCACTATGACTGTAGGCGTACTATTTTTATTGTCAGCAATTGGTGACGAAGTAGGACTGCATTATATGTATGGCCCTTTAATACTTGGCCTGGCAGTGCCTGCACGGTCTCCTTTAGCTGAAGTCCTAGTAGCAAAGTTCGATACATTGGTTTCAGGATTTTTTCTACCACTCATGGCGGTGTTCTGTTCCTCCAAACTCAATTTATTTCAGTTTATCCACGAGTTTAAGGATGCTGTTCATCTCCAGATTTCATTGATTGGATATGTGATGAAGCTGCTGGTAACTTTTATCGGGGCGTATTTTTGCAAGATACCTTTAAGACATGCTATTGCCCTCACAATCATCTTGAATGCCAAAGGCATTACTGAAATTGCACAATTTTTAAGCTTCGGTGACATTACGGTACATCTCGCATTACTTCTATTATTTAGAATTTAAATACCAGTGGATGTTTGTGAAACAAGCACCTAATAACTCTATCTGCATTCGTTTCCATTAAAAATTCCCAATTTGTGCAAACGTCTCATTGCTTTTTCTCTCATCAAGATTGCTTTCTCTCTCTCAGGAACTAGACGCAGCCTCTGGAATTTTCTTAGTATTTCTGTTACAAGCATTTCAGCCACTCCTTATTAAAAAGCTTTACAATCCTGCAGACCAATACATTGGGTACCAGAATAAATCCATTGAGAAGGCTTCTGATGATGCGGAGCTCCAGATACTTGCCTGTGCACATAGGCAAGAGGATGCTGTTGCGGCAATCAAGCTCTTACAGTATTCCAATCCTACAAAACAAAGTCCCTTGTCCGTTTATGTACTTTGCCTGGAGGAACTCGTTAGCAGTTCCACCCCTCTCCTAATCAATCACCAATTAGGCCAAAAAATGTCCTCTTACAGGGTATCCCGCTCACAACCAATCATTGATATCTTCAAGTATTTTGAGTCACAGTACAAGAAGTTCGTCCGGGTGAATATGTTCACTGCCGTATCGCCACTAAAACAGATGCATGAGGACATTTGTTGGCTCTCTTTTGACAAGGCTTGCTCCCTAATAATACTTCCATTTCATAAGAAATGGAATAGCAAAGGCAAATTGGTTTCCAGCAACACTGATACAAGGAACTTGAATATTACTGTACTGGAAAGGGCACCTTGTTCTGTTGGCATCCTCATTGATCGTAGTAGAACCCAGGGCTTGTCTTCTATCTTCCTTGCGTCAACATATCGTGTGGCTGCACTGTTCTTTGAAGGCCCAGATGATAGGGAGGCAGTTGCTTATGCCTTAAGGATGGCAGGAAGATTTGGACTTCATTTAACAGTTAAGCGTTTTATCACCCCTACTACTGAGCAAGTCTATCATGATTGGGATTACATGCTTAACAGTGAATTTTTGAGAAACTTGAAACTTGGAGTGTCAGAAAGTAGTAGTATCAATTACATAGAGGAGACTGTGAGAGATGGAGCTGACACATCATCCATAATAAAGTCAATGGTGGGAGGTTATGACCTTATCATGGCAGGGCGGCGCCATCAAACTGAGCCACAAGCTTTTTCAGGTCTATCAGAATGGATGGATTTGCAAGAGCTTGGGCCGATAGGGGACCTGCTTGCTTCTGAGGATATTACTAGTGCAATTTCAGTTTTGGTGGTTCAACAGCAGATCATGAAAGCAAGTCACAGCAGTACTTTGAATTAATGATTTGCAAGTTGTACACTTGCATTGGATGGCGGGAGAAAATACTGCACTAACCTGAGAATTCTCCGCTTCTTTTATCATGACATGAGAAATTATGAATGTCTGCTCATTACAAACCTCGAGAAGCTACGCTTAACAGGAACATGGAGGATTTGACTATAATTGATTTCATTTCATCTATTCTCGATTTCATCAAAAAAAATTTCATCTATTGATCGAAGAATTGATTTCTGTACCCGCAACATTTTGGGTGCCGAGAATTCCATGCTATGTTACCGTTGAGAACCTAACATCCCCAAAATCCCAGCTCTATAAAGCCATCTTCCCTCCAGAAAACGAAGGAGGCGGTTAAAAGAAGGGACGAGGAAAGGCAGAGGCAATTGAAAAAAAATAAAATAAAAAATTACGTGGATGATGAAAGGTTCAAGGGTAAGGCGAAATCTTGATATTACCCTCGCATTTGTGAGGATGGTAAAGGAGATCCAATTTAGAACTGTATCTAGTTGGTCCGAAAATGGTGAGTTTGTTGAGAGCCTTGCTCTGAGGGTAATATGATAAATTTACAAAATCTTATTTATTTTTTATTTAATATTAAACAAAAAAAACTTTATTCAATCCAATTGTATTAGATTTGTTCCAATCCATAAGAATTGAATTCAAAATCAATTGATTTCATGTTTATATGCAATTTTACGAGAGAAAAGGTGCCAAGCATGCGGTAAATGTGCACCGACGTAGAATTCTCATTGTCTTGATTTTAGTTTATTATTATTAATAGTGGTTTTTTTTTTTTTTTTTTTTTTTATGGAACATGATCCATAAAGATTGTGAAAAAATATTTCAACTTCTTTTAGAAACATAAAAAATCCCATCCACATGCATCCCTTGAAGCTAATAAACACATAATTGCATTCTCATTATTAATTTAAATTATAATATATGATAAATATAACCACTACATAATTTAATGCAATTCTTTTGTTCGATCGCTACGCTACTCGATAATTCAATTATTATATTCCAAATTATGCCATGGATGTATTTAATACAAACAACCCAACTAAATTATCCACACAATTAACGACGATGACTTGATAGATGCAATTAATATAGACGGTTGTAATGATTGTTTTTAAAGTATTTTTTATTTAAAAATATATTAAAATAATATATTTTTTATTTTTTAAAATTATTTTTAACACCATTAAATTAAAACAATTTAAAAAAATATATAAAAAAAATACTTGAATTTTTAGAAATAGCGTTTGAAATGCAATTTCAAACTGTATCCAAATCCAAAATCAGCCTTTGTGAACAAACAGCTAATCAGTCCAACACCAACTTGCCGAATCACACAACTCTAGCCAAGCTTTTGAATCGTCCTTGATCCCATCTTCAAATTCACAATCTTTGGTGCCTCATGAGACCGACGAGAATGTGAGCTGAAACATCATCCATAATTCAATCAACGGTGGGAGATTATGACCTTATCATGATATGACATCGATCTCCAAGAAACTGTACAGCAAGCTTTGTTAGGCCTATCAGAATGGATTCAGGGATCTTCTTGCTTATGAAGATATATCCAGTCCAGTTTCAGTCTTGGCTATCCAACAGCAAATTCTGAAAGTAAATTGTAGTAGTACTTTGAGGTGATGATAATTCAAAGTATACCTTGCTTCGAAGGGCGACAGAAAAACTGCATAATTTCTCTTTATTACATGTAAAACACATTACAATCCTTCTGAAGCTAACCTTCATGTATCTTAAGCTTAGATACGCTGGCAACTTGATATTGTATGCATGGCCTTGTAGTGGACTGATTGCACATCCAATCTTTACTTCCTTTGCAATATCAGCAAACCGGATTTCATCCTTTCCTTGAACTTGATCCCATCCAATTCACTACTAGCTAGCCTACATAGCTTACAAGTTTCTGGTGCAATGGGCTTGATTTATTATAACGCAGTCTTCGAAATCATCAGCTGACTCCTGTGAGATAGAATAATCAATGGCAGAGATTTTGCATCAGAAGGATGGACAGAAGTCCTTAATGTAGCGAGATAATTAGACTTTGTAGCATTTCATATATGCATAAATTACTCTTGACAGTATTTTCCTTGCCACTCTTGACCTGTTTGCATAGATGTTACCAAATCTTCGTTTTTCAACCAAATGAAAGAAATACATGTAGCAGAGCAGGGCTTCACTTGGAAAAAAAACACTGAAGAAAAAGAATGCCAATTTACTGGTACAAACCAGTCTGGGGTTGCTTACATATTCCAAACCAGTTTCATTTTTTGGTTGGCAACACGAAACAGATTGTCCACTAGAGTGAGAATGGGAAGAAGAATCAACAGTCCTTTTTTCTTTCTTCTCAATAATGCTGCTGAAGATAGATATCATGTCTTCTTAAGATATCCATAAGTGTAGTAGAGTATATGGGATTCTGTGTTACAAAAATGGTGCATAAACAATAGTGTTACCTCCTGGTGTGCAGAGTATCAGCGGGATAAACAGAATCTGTGCAAGAGCTTTATGCCAGGTTTGACTTTGAGGCTTGCTTGGTGCTCCACAATTTATGGAGTTGGGATGGAAAGGAACAAGAATGAGATAATGGTTGTGGGAGATTCTAACAAGGTAGATTATCCAGAATGTTCAATAGAGGCTCCATAATACTCACGCTCTGCAGAAAGCCGTTCTAATTAATTCTACTTTCCTCAGTGTTTTCAAAATTGTTTCTTAGCTTTGTAGCAGGAATGAGCTTCTACTCGTTCCTTTTTTATGGATAAAATATTTCTCCAATAAAATAAATAAATAAAAAAGACTTCACTTGATGTAATTGATTCTTGCATCAAAGGATGTTTATGTAGATTTGGTCTTTGAAGAGAGATGAAAATTTTGATAGAAATGAACTGATGAATAATTTTTCTCGTTTAATTTTCGCAAACAAAATGAATACATAGGAAAGCCTCACGAAGTTTGATGATGGATGTCATGAGTTGTAAGAGCGTGAGAAGTCAGAATAAAATTCTTGGTTAAATTCCTATTGTAATGTTAGGATTAATTTACAAGGGAGGTATTGGATCTAACTTGAAAAAAAAAAAGGGGGCAGGAATCCCATGATGGCTTAGGTAGTACCCAATAAACGTTGGTTCCTTTGAGGTCAATAGCCACGAATACAAAACGCAAAATATGGGGTTGGTCTCACGATCTATCTTCACCTTTTATGTGTGGCTGGCTTCGTGCCTTGTAGTTCGTTCTTCTCCTCTTCTTTTTCTGCTCTTTTTTTTCCCCTTCTTCTAAAGAGGAAGCAAGTTAGTTTAAGCAATACCCATGGCAGAAAATGCGACTCATGACCTGTTTTGCCACGCTATCAATTCATTGAATGACTTTGCTATCTGGCGCAATTTCACCGCGAAGATTGTTGATGGCTCTCCCGCTCTTTTCATGTTTCAGATGACAATTATTTCCCTGGTATCAAACTTGTTGGAAATCTTTCTCAGGCCTCTTGGACAACCGAGTTGCGTTTCCCAGATATTAGTATGGTTTCTTCTCTCTTTTGCTGCATTGTGAATATCGTATATACTAAGAAAACGTCTGACCTTTAATTGTAAAGGTTTCAAGTTTACACCAAAGGAACTCTGCACTTGTTGTCCGTCAATTTTTTTGTTTTTTTTAAAAGATGGCAGAAACCAGTTGTATATAAATTCCCTTTCGAATTTATGATATATATCGTATTTGTACCTAGTCTATCATGTACGTTAGAAATGTATAATAATGACAGGTCCTATATCTAACAAATTTTGCATGCATGTCGACAGGCTGGTATGATATTTGGTCCTTCACTCCTCGGGCAAAACAAGAAGTTGCTAGATACCATGTTCCCTATAAGAAGTTTGGCAACGCTGTGGACAGCGGCATCATTTGGAAATTTATTCTATACCTTTCTAATTGCAGTGAAGGCAGATCCTGCAATGATGCTAAAGCCAGGTCGAGCTGCTATGTATATAGGCTCTTCTATGTTCTGCATCGCTTTGTTTCTTTCCCTTGCACTATCATTCTTATTGAAAACCATTGTCACCATGGAAGCTAATCTCAATAAATCGATTGTCTTCATAGCTGCATCACAGTCATTTACAGGTTTTCCAGTCGTTGCTGCCTTCCTAACTGAGCTCAAGATCCAGAACACAGATGTTGGCCGCCTAGCCTTTGCTTCAGCAGTATTTGCTGATTTAATTGATATTGTTGTGGCCGCAATTTCGCTCACGCTTGGGGATGTCGTTTCTCACCCACTAGCGCCAGTGCGGGCAGTCCTATCAAACATTGCATTTGTTATTGTTATCGTGTTCATCATCAAGCCAATGGTAATGTGGATGATGGGTCCTATAAAAGAAATGAAACTTGTGAGTGAGAAATGCATTTTTATCACCACCGTTGTCACTCTACTCCTCGCATTTGTGAGCGAGATCGTCGGCCAGCATTACGTCCTTGGGCCATTGATTTTTGGCTTGGTTTTACCGATCGGACCACCTTTTGGAGCAACTTTGGTATCGAAGCTAAGTACTTTAGTTTGCGGTCTCCTCTATCCCGCTTACCTTGCTGTTACTGGTCTGCAGACCAATATCTTCAAAGTTGATTTTCAGTCTGCAATTATTGTGGGGATAGTTATGGTCTCTGGTATCATAATTAAGTTGGGAGCAGTCATTTTGCCAGCCTTGCATTCTCAGGTGCCCGTTCGAGATGCTTTTCTGCTGGCAATCATTTTGAATATAAAGGGGATTGTGGAAATCAACGTTTACAACTTCTGGAAAGATAACAAGGTCTGGTTAATTTGAAGATAGTTTAAATTCTGGTACTGTTGTAAGAGAGCCCCATGGCAACCTTCACGAGGCAAGAAAAGGAAAACTTTTGAATATATACATCCCCATTAGGGACACCCGCGCCAAAAATGGCCCCAAATGATTTATAAGGTTTTTCTTTCCTTCCCCTTATTTGGGAAATAGAGGAGTCAAAAGAATATAATTAAAGTTTAAAGCACCTCTTAATTATTTCCTGAAAGCTAAAGCACCCTTTCTCTGGATAGTGGAAGGTGTTTTCCATGAAGTTTCTCTAAGAAGATCTATCACTTTTATCTTTTATTAATTTCCTTTCCATGCTAATCTACAATGGCCTGATATATATATATATATTCTATGATTGCAGACTTTACATGATGGCGATTACGCTTTGTGCGTAGTTTCGGTGATTTTAACAAATGTAGTTGTTGGCCCATTGGTGAAACTACTCTATAATCCTTCAAGGCAATACAATACTTTGAAAAGAAGCACCATCCAACATTGCAGGCGAGATTCAGAATTTCGGATGCTGGTCTGCATCCACAACCGTGAGAATGTCCCTGCAATCATAAACCTTCTAGAAATATCACACGCTACGGAAGAGAGCCCTATAGCAGTCATTGGCTTGGTGCTCGTCAAGATTGAGGGACGAGCTGCCCCAATCCTAATAGAAAACAGCCGGAAAGGAGTCCCGGAGACAGAATCATCCAGTACAACCAGCATCCTCAATGCCTTAAGGAACTATGAGCAAAATCATCGGAACTCCTCCACCGTCCAATCATTCACCTCAATCACGCATTTTGAAACAATGCATGATGATATTTGTCGTCTGGCAATGAACAAGAGAGCCACTATTGTAATCATGCCGTTTCATAAGAAATGGGCCATCGATGGCTCCATCGAATCTACAAACCGTTCTATCCAACAAATGAACCTCAATGTCCTCAAAAACGCTCCATGTTCTGTTGGAATTCTCGTTGACCGTGGAATCTTAAACGGGTCATTGTCTGTTCTGAATGGTAGGTTGTTGTTCAATGTTGCTGTTCTATTCTTTGGCGGCCCAGATGACGCGGAGTCACTAGCTTATGGAGCTCGCATGGTGAGACATGGATGTGTAAAGATAACAGTCGTGAACTTTCTTCTCTTTGGAAATGCAAACAGTAAAGAAAGGAAGCGAGACAGCGATTTAATCAATGAATATCGACAAGGTAACTTGGGAAATCAGCAATTTTTGTATTTCGAAGAAGTGGTAAGAGATGGGGTAGAGCTCGCTGGATGTCTGGCAAAGATGGTGGGTTGTTTTGATTTAGTTTTAGTGGGGAAATATCATCAGAAGTCTCCTCTTTTTAGAGGCCTTGAAGAGTGGAGTGAGTGCCCTGAGCTAGGGGTCATTGGCGATATGCTTGCTTCACCAGATTTTGAGTGCACTGCATCAGTCTTAGTCGTTCAGCAGCCAAGAATGAGAGTGAACGAAACGGAGCCGCTTATTCATGAAGCTCCAGATTATAACAGAGTATGCCTTTCGATGGAGAGAAGGAATCAGAGAATATTTTAGGAGGTCATTATTGTTGTTGTTATTATTATTATTAGTTTTTAAGCCTGACATATTGCTCCCAGCTAGAAGAGCAAATTGGACCTTTCACACAATTTAATAAATATATAGAGTAGTTTCACCAATGGGCCAACAACTACATTTGTTAAAATCACCGAAACTACGTCCCTCAATCTGAAAAAACATATGCATAAACTGAGAAAACATGAAACCGAAAGAAAGAAAGAGAGGAAGAAGGAAAAAAAGAGAAAGGGAAGAGATGGATACTTTGATATACATGATTGTTTGTTGTTGAATTATGTTTTTGAATTGTGGAGGCCGATGAAGATTTGAATTTTGTGTTTTTAAGTTTGATATGATAAATTATTATAGGTAATAGATTGATTGGTTTTAGATTATTTTGCTAGAAATAATAATTTGAGATTAATTAGGTGTAATTAATATATTAGGGGAAAGAAATCTTAAAAAATTATAGAAAATTATTTATTACACCCCAAAAAAATCACCAAGCAGAATGACCAGGGACGCGACTGACATATGATCGAGGGAATTTCCACCAAAAACATCCCCTACCGAGTTAAGACTTGAATCTATAAAAAATCCACAAAAAAATAAAAAATTCACACATATTAATTTCATCGATTACCATGTTAAGCCCTAAACCCATTAAACACCTTAAAAATAATTACTCCACTCACAATTTTCATACAATTAAATTATCTTAATCCAAATAACAATATTTCAATATATAAATCATAATTGAAAATCTATAATAAGATAAACAACCTTGAATCTCCAAATCATGCTCCCATCATTCATAATTGGTCAATATATTTTTCCTGCATTTAATAATTTGTGGAAAGAATGAGTTTTCACGAGTAATCAAAATAAATATATCTTAGAATAATTAATATTATCAAACACACAATATGATATGATGATGATTGTATTAGAAATCTTATATTTTTGGTTCAACGTTTTGAAAATGTATGACGACCATTCGTCACGCTAAATACATCATTTGTATATCTTTTTTTTTTATTTGGATTCGAGGAAACCCCATTCTTCGGAAAGCACATTTTATGGACCCAGGTGAGCGAGTAAAATCCCGGCTGTCCCAGACTCTTATAAAAAATGCACGTCCTGACTCGAACTCGAGACCTGCTGTACAGATCTGAAGTCCATTGCCATCATTTGTATAATCATTTGTATACCGTGCATGGATACATTCAATACATCATTTGCACATCATAAATACACACATCAAATACATCACTTGCACGGCCTGCGTACAAAACATCAAATGCATCCCTCCCGAGAAAAGTTTCCGCTCCCAGTCCCGACTACTGAGAATTCCGAGCTTCCTGTTTAATTGATACTTTTTTTTCTTGTTTTTTTTTTCCTTAAAAAAGAAAAAAATTGTCTGGAGATTTACTGGACATATGGTATGGGCTTGCTTGTAATGGGCTATTGGCATGCTCAGATTTGGGCAGCCCAGTGCCGCTTTGATAGGCTTTTAGGGATATCTATAAATAGGTATTGAGCGATTTCAGCTGATTTGCCATATCTCAGGGGAAGCTGGGTCTTGTTACTGTTTTCTGTTGCCGCTGCCAGCCATGAGATTTGAAGAGAGCATCTTAGAGAAAAGAAGGAGAAGATAGATATTGGCTAACTAAAGAATATAATCATGTCGTAAAGAGCTGAAAAGCATAATTTGATTCTCCAAGGCCACATCCATTGTTTGGTATCTTCACTCTTTTAATTTCCTTGGTGAAGAAATGATTCATTTCTTAGCGGGGTTTCTTTTTTATTTATTATTTTTTAATAATTAATGCAGCCATATCCAAAAGTATGTGACTAAACATCAACATTAGTTGATCTTTATTGGTACAAGTTCGAATCCAACCTTTTCAATTTGATATTTACCAAACTGCCGGGATTCTGCAAGTTTTTATCTGCTTCATCAGTTGCTTGCCACTCAAGTTTTTTAAAGAAAAGCTCCTGTATTTTCTTAGTGGATCCTGCAGCCAAATCCTTTGGTTCACTTGTTAAAGTAAGCTACTGTAATCCACGGGTTCACCGATAGTGGCGTGTGTGAGTGAATTTGTATCCCTGACCAGGACGGCGCGTGCAACATGATGCTCTGCAATGGTTTTTTTGCTTGGGACAGCTCCTCTCTCTCAGTTTTTTTCGCGTGTGTAGGCTGTCTTATTCCCTTCTTAGGATTGTGGTACAAATAAAAATTTGTTAAAATTTATTTATTTAATTTAATTTTTATATATTTAAATCGTTTTGATATGTTGATATTAAAAATAAATTAAAAAAAATAAAAAAATATATTATTTTGATGCATTTCTGAATAAAAAACATTTTGAAAAACAACAACAACCACACTCTTAAACATTCTTTTAGAGTTAAAAATACTGAGCTTGCAACTTTTTTATTTCTAGCTGCTTGTTGACCTGAAACTTAATCTAGATTAAATTAATTAAAAATTTTATTTTTTTATTTAAAATAATATTATCTTAATTTGTTTTTAAAAGTATTCAAAGCTTGATTTGATCAGCTCCTAGACCTCTAATAAGTTCTTCTAACTATGATCTTTAGGAATGCTCTTGATTTTTGTCTGCAAAATGACCTCTAAAGACTTTTTTTTTTAACCTGTCCTTGTATTATTATTATTTAGAATAATCCCAGTTTAATAATATAAATATGAACCAATAATGTTGCTGCTTTCCAGTATGGGAGGATCTGATTCCATAAATAAGAATCATGAAGAATAAAATTGGCCTATGATCCAAATTGTCTTGATCATTGGCAAATTAAATATGATTGTAGTCCTCTCGCACGCTGTCTAGAGAAGATCTGCCATAGTTGGAGATAAATAAGAACTGGCAGTGTATAAGAATAACGATGCTCGAAGTGAAAGCATAACTAAAAAAAGAGAGAATGCTTAACTTGAGAAGAACAAATTGGCGCAGGATCATATATATACATAGCAAAAGGAGCCTGTCCACCGGTTTTAATAGTAATATTAATTACGCCAAAAAAGTATAATTTGCAGAAGATTAATTTGTAACTGATTAATGCTAATTATTTGTATATTGGAAAAGGTAAGAGAGTGAAGAAAGCTTGTTAGTACGTTGTATAATCCATATTGCAGCAAGAGAAGCTAACAATACATTAAGTTGTGACAGCTGATGGGAAGAAATAAATGACAAATTTAATCAGCACCGAAACTTACAACTATATATAATATATCCTCTTGCTTATTTTTGGAATTATATCTTTCCAGGACGTTAAACCTATTGATTTGCATTGCATACGACTCTCGATTAAAGTTAGTTTACTGAATTCCAGCTATTAGTTGTAATCTTCTTTTGCAAACAAAGAAGAAAACTTACAATTCTGATAGAGGTAAATCAACTAGTTAAATTTTAGATTTGTTTTATAATAGTCACGAGTTTGAGTTTTTTTGTGACCACTGAAGATTTATATGATCGTTAACTTTAAGACCCGTAGAATTAATCGATATACACGTAAACTGATATGAAAACCTACATTAATAATATTAATAATAAATACTTGCAAATTGTAGCTCTTAGTACTTTTCGTCACTGTACACACACGACAGAACCAGAAAGGAATTACTCAATTGTTTTAGCTATAATTATCAAGACTACTAGAATTAATTTTATATTTTATGGATATAATTTTCCGTCGGTAATTAGATAATAATTTCATCACCATGATTTCTAATTAATTTTTTTGGATAAAAAAAATAATTTCATTTGTATTTACTAATTTTTTGATAATACAATTAATTCTCTAATAAAAAATGCATGATTGTATTATACACTTGTTTAGAAGTGTGGTTGCGGTTGCTTTTCAAAGTATTTTTTATTTTAAAATACATCAAAATGATATTTTTTCATTTTTTAAAAATTATTTTGAAGATTAACACATTAAAATAATCCAAAACATATAAAAAAGTTAATTTTTAATAAAAATAATTTAAATTTTTTAAAAACACGGATTGATCTGCGTTTCCAAACAATATCAGTACTAGCAGTAAATAATAACGCGATACAGTAACATAATCATGCTTTGAAAGGATTTAGGCATCTGATGCTAGCTGATCAACCAAAAACTGGTCAGAACTTTCCCTTTAATTGTATCATATGCATATATAGCAAGTACAAAGGACTTGGACATTTCGCAGCATGCATAGCGGATTCAGCTAGAGTGATTCCATGCTCATTTTCTTGTACAATTAGCCATCTTACAAGTATTCCCCTAGGCTAGGCAGGATTTTAGCACTATCATCTAACCTTTTGATTAATATTATTTGCTTCACTTTTGACATTTCTTCCCAATTAGAATCTCAACTTTATTTACTTTCATGAATGAAGTTGTCTTTAAATATGAAGTTTATCTATCAAATTGTTAAAGAGACAAGCAAGAGGAGTTCAACTTAGGCTGCTGCTTTCATGGCTTCTTGTTGCTATCCTGATGTTCTTGCTTGGATTCAGAACCTTCCACCAATCACTCGATGGAAAGAAAAAAATCCCCTGTCCATATGCATATGTTCTTCCGGCTCTTTCCAGCCATCCCTCAATCTTTCTGTGGCCAAAAACCTACAATCTCCAACTATTTCCTTCTCTATCATTGCAGATCTCAATCTCCCTATATCTCTTTGGTCCTCAAAACCAATCAAAACCAACCCCAAATCATTGAAGTTATTAGATGATGAAACAATTTCTAGTCTCTCAATCAATCTTATTGAAGATGTCCTTGGTTATGCCTCAAACAAGTCATGTAGCTCCTCCACCAAAGTTCTCAAAACGGATTCGGTACTTTCCCACTTAAAAGATACGTTCAACCTTGCATTTCTAACACTCTCACTCCTCATTTGCATCTACGAAGCTCCTGCAGATCTACGCTCTGAATGTCTTGCTAGTCTCAAGAATCAATTGACTGATAGCCAGTTGCGGGGAGCATCAAAGTCACTCATGAAAATCATGGGATCCAATCTAGAAGAGCAGTGGATGCGGTCCTTAAATCTTGCAATCACAAACTGGATTGCAGAGCTCCAAGCGTCCCACCACACTCTCAAAACTCCATCACCACTCTTTTCTTACTCATTTTCAACACCGGGATTATGGAAAGTTCAATTATATTGTCCTGTCATAGCCATGGATATCGAAAGTTCAAGCAATCCTCCAGCTCACGAGAGGCTTCTTTTCTCCCTGAAATACCACCAACTTGAATGTGTCATCCAGTTTAACTACAAAGTCATCGTTCAAGAAAATTGGGTGGATGTGATTGTAAACACGGATAACATAAGGTACTGATAATATATATTTCTTTAGGCATATGTGGACCGTATTGAAATGAATTAGTATTATTCTTGGTGGCCTGATGATCTTCAACTTTAATCAGAGATATTCCTACTTTTGCTAGGTGTGATGTAGTCCGACTAGTGAATGAAACCCTCATGACTGAACAGGGAGCTGGGACTGATGAGAAGCATTTCCCTTCGAGAATATCGTTGCATCTCACTCCAATTCTTCAAACCAACATAATAAGCGTTTCAGTAGGCAAGTCTTCAGCTAATCCAACAAGAGAGATTGAAATGGAAAAAGGTATAGAAACTTCTTTTGATCCACCAAACAGTTTCTTGGGGCTGAAGGTCTCGGCAGGAGAGACAGTGTCAATGAGCTTGAAGCCTTGGAAGTTTGAGCAATCTGTTTATGGTACCAGTGCAATAATGAATTGGTTTCTTCATGATAACATGGATGGAAGAGAGGTTTTCTCGAACAAACCTCCAAGGACGGCATTGATCAAACCCAAGGCATGGTTCAAAAACCGGTACTCAAGCTCTTACCGGCCTTTCACTAGGCAAGGAGGGGTGATCTTTGCCGGTGATGAGTATGGAAAGAGTGTGCAGTGGAAGGTGGACAAAAGTACCATGGGGAAGACAATGGAATGGGAAATTAAAGGGTGGATTTGGTTAACGTATTGGCCTAATAAGTATAGAACAGCGTATAGTGAGACTAGGAGACTGCAATTTAAGGAAATTCTTCATCTTAGTATTCCACCATCCTAACTTAATTATCAGTTTCTTACTTCTGTTCCAGCTAGAATTAATTAAGAAGCGCATATCATTGTGTATTTATCATTTTGACCATGAACGTACGTCGAAATGTAATAAATATCATAAGCAAGTGCGGATAACATTCAAGCAAGGGAATGAATGCTCGAAATAAATCAAATATATCCAGTACTTGAGTTGAGATCAATATTGTACAGTCTCTTAAAGCAATGAAGATAAGCATTATATCTCGAATTCACTCGGCAAAAATAATAATAATAATAATAATAATAATAATAATAATAATAATAAGATAAGCATTACCCAGCAGGGCCAGCACATATATATTATATCCGCGTGACAAAGCAATGAAGCAAGTTTAAAATGTAATTAACTAAATTTAATCGTGCCACTAATGTATACAACTTGTCTTATCAAGATTTTAGCCCTGGTTAAAAATTATTTTCGAGGGATGAAACCAAATAGGTTTATTTTTGTGTGTCCCCCTCGAAACACCCCCTCCATTTCTGAGGTAATTAAGCTCTTTTTTATACGGACTCGGGTTAATTTAAAATTGTTTGACGAATTTTGTAATTGGATAATACTAATATGGGCAGATCCACTTTGCTTTTCTGAATTATACCCAGCTTTGGATGAGTGGTCTCATATGAGGCCCATCAAGAAACCCATTTCTTGGATCAATTCTTGATATTAACCAGCATTTTCAACCTTCTACCTTATATTTAGGTTTGGATCAATGGACGAGGCCTAAATATCCCCCGTTTTCTGTCCTTCGAAGACCCCTCACAGTTTTCCCGATCTCATTTTGCATTCCCCCTTTCTTTTTTCTTCCTAGCATAATTCCGGACGGAGAAAGTAAATTAGGAAGAATAAACTAATGATGAAACGATAATTTTTTAAGATATAAAAATCATTTTATGTAGAATCGAACAAGGAAATGAGATTTAGCTGAATTTGCCTATAATGTCTTCGTTTGTTTGTCGGAAAAAAAGAGTGGATTTAAAGAAGATGAATTATTTTCTAGTTTTTTTTTTTTTTCTGAAATACAATTTTCGGTGAGTTTGATTATGCTCGAAAATGAGTTTTTTTTAAAAAAAACTTAACAGTGATATAAACTTTTATCTTTTGACACCTTTATCGGCCTAATTCAATTGAGTTTTTGATAGGATGTAGTTGTCGTGTATTCAAAATTTAAAGCATGTGCATAAATTATAAACCATATTTTATATCCTTTAAGCTCTAACACTTTAAATATAAACGCCATTACAAAAATATTAGCACTAATATAAAATAAAAAATCTAATATTTTGTCTCTGTGTTTTCATATTTGATTGTGACTTTCTTCTTTTGCTGATTTTTTCATCATAATTGAATAAATTATTTGGTTAAGATACCATTCATTTGAAATTAAAATTTTCAATCTGACCTACAATAGCGAACGTAATATTCAGGGCTTCCCAATAATTGCATCAAAGTTACCAGAGACAGTATGGTCACTTGTCGATAGCATGGAATGATGGCAAGACAGCTACAAGAGGGTCTCCATAACCAACTGCATCTGTTTTACACCGAACATAAGATTATCAGTTCCTCAAAAACCAAAAAATAAATAAATGATAAGTTTATTCACAGCCAGATAATATATCAATCCATCAACTGTAGTTGTTTATGTTGCACCAACATCAATGCCTCAGTACAGTTCCAAGATTTTCGCAGTACTGACTTAACAATTTAATAGGCCACAACTGTATATTCTAAATTCTAATGCAATGTCAAGTAATTTCACAAAACTGGTCACTGCCAAGGTAATTAGCCACCAAATAATAAGGTCATAGATCAAATGGAAGCGACTGGTCCAATCCCCACCAAAAAGTATTCTGTTGCTACAGAATTCAAGATAAGGAGCATAGTCCTCACATAAAAGCACCACCATTAAAAGAAAAGGAAGGGTGGAGTTTAGTGAGTAAAACTTTGCTCGACCAGTGTGTTCCAGGACCAAGCTGCAACATTACGTTGACACAGCTAGACACCTATCTATCCTGATAATTAAGTGGACCCCTCCCTTTCACATTTTCCCCTAATAAGTAATTAAAAAGGTATATCACATGTTTGAGCCTCAGCGGAAAATGCATAAACTCCTAAAACTCTGCATGAAAAAACCTATAACTTGCATTTAATCACATCACTCACAAAATATGCCCAAAATCATCAGAAATAGTAGATTGATACTTATATTAGAAGTGTGTTATAGATAGAAAGATGCTGTGATATTTTATTCCCGTTTCTCCCTTGGCATCTCTCCACATGCTTGCACTCTTGCTGACCCCTTTATGTTCTTCAAATGATGCTCTTTTGCTTCTTCTTCTTTTTTAAATGCATCCCTTTTGTAACTCATTTTTTTTTTAATCAAAAACTCATGTGCTAAACATTGCACTTTAGGCAAACATCTTTATAGGGTATAAAGTTACCTACAATTTTTCAGAGACCTAATTACTCATTGCTTGCACTAATTTTTTTATTTTTATTTATTTTTTTATTTTGGGAATGCATCCCTTGTCTAACTCATTTTTATCAAAACTCATATCCTTTACTTATGCTTCTTGGGTGGCACTCGTAGCCTGATTTATTCTAAACCCAGCTAGGCTCCATAAGTGGTGCCTATATGTTCGTTAGTGTCAAAGCAAAGTTGACTTGCAAGTTATTCAAAATATTAAGATGCTAAAAAGCTACAAATGACAATAAAATGGTTGATGTGTTACCTCCATCATTGAAGAGGAGCTTTAATACTTCTCCCGCCACATCAGACTGCTCAATCATCAACAAAAGTATAAGACAAATCAATTATCAAGGCGAACTCTGGTCTGAAGAAACTAAATAGGAGACTTACTTTCACAGGAAGTTCAGTGCCAAATTGATCCAAATATCCTATCACTTGTCCTTCTTTAATCACATCACCCTACAAATTTGAATTTAAAACGTTCAGAATAAAGAAGAGGCGATAGAAGACATGAAGTCATTGTGCAACATTAATTTCAACATTTGGATTATTTTAAATTAATGCAACATAAATGTCAAGAGTGAATGTGATGCCATGATAATGAGGTTTAAAGATATCTTTCAAAAAAATTATTCCTGCAATGGATGGTAAAGATGATCAGCTGAGAGCAAAAAAAACATCACCGCATGCCAGGCCACAATTTTGATGATGGAAAAATGATCTGGATCACATTTTAAATTTGAGATCTCCAGATTCAGATCTTACAGAATTCCTAGCACATGCCAGTTATCTGCGCATACTAATCTCATTAACATGGCTATTCTCCTTTAATAAATGAGCAGAGCATAACTAGAGTTACTTATGTGCAGTCCATCAGTAATGGATAATTACTTCCACATGTACTATAAATCCAAGCAATGTCTCATCACCCTGGGACTATCCAACCATCTACAATCAAATTAACTGGCAAATGACACATAGCTGAAATAAATGAAAATAGTTATCAAATAACTGACAAATTTTCAAAAAAGGAGTTGGTTGGCAATAAACATGATAATTCAACAAATACAAAATATCTGATGGAGAGAAGTGGTGTGAGCACATGTACCTCTTTGCAGATAAGCGGCTGCTTCTTTCCTTTCACCGTTCTGTTCCTTCGAAATGAGCCAACCTAACAAAAAAAAATTATATATATATATCGATTGCATATGTCTTCTTAAAGGCTTTTTCACAAGTAAAGGGGAAATTGGCCTTTTTCTCTCTGTTAATATTACTTACAGTTGGAGAAGCAACTAGAACATATCCACTAGCTCCAGAAGCCTCTAACACTGCCAACTTAGATGACTTCCTGAAGGAGACATTTGTAAAGGGAGTGGTTTTCTCGACAGAGGATTTAGATGGCGATGGTGCTGGAGAAACAGCTGCTGATAACTCCATTGGTGGAGTTGGAATAGGTGGTGGTGATAGTGGTGTTGATGATGTAAAGGGAGCTTTTGCAACCCCAATGTTCCGCTTCAGATGCATTTCAAAGTCCCCAACCTATCACAAACAGCAGATAAACAGTCATATCATGTATTATTAAGGCTGAAAACCTGCACCTGGCAAAGATTCAAGGAAATTGCAGGAGTGGAAGCTTGTGTCACTACTATTTTTATTTCTGCTGAGGTGTTAAAACCTTATTTTTAACAATTAGAGGCATTTCTAAGGATGTGGGTAAGAAATAAGAATGGTGTTCCATGAGAGACAAAAACAAGCACAGTATGGATCAGGAGTTCACCTTAAGTTTCAGCTCAGCAACCTCGGTCTCGTCACAGACATCTAGTATCAATGCCTTTGATGATTTCAAAACAATAGACAAGAAAGATTCATATCAGAAAGACGCAAACAGGTATAGATCAAAATGAAATATTCATTATCAATGGCAAACGAACCAAAATGAGACTTTGAATCAAGCCTTCTCGAGAAAACAAAAGCCATGATATATAATCAAACTAGCATAAGGAAAACACTAAAAACAGAAAAGGCCATCGCCTAAGCATTCTGTCAAGCATTACGCTAAGAAGCAAATATAGTTTTGCAAACACCTGAATCCCAAAGGTGAGTTGGTGTAAAAATCAAATCTGAAACCATCGTTTGCCTGCTAGGGCAAATACTGGCAGGACTAATATTAGTTGTTAGTTTTGTGATTCTGGGAAAGCATTGGCTACTATCAGGACAGCGCCTATAATGATCTTAACAAGCTTATATGCAGCCCATAATGAAGCATCTAATCACTTTTTTAAGCTGGAAGTCCAAATCCATATATCCCACATCAAGTTTCAACAATTTTGCTAGAGGCAAGTAACTGAGTTTCAAGATGATCGATGCATTACCTACATAATTTTCTAACAAGAGAGAGAGAGAGATAGCACAATCGATCTCTAGTTTGGTTACTATGTCTCCTAAATCTCAACTTCTCTTGGAATGGAAGAGGATTTAAATTATTAGTCAAGCTTTCTCAGTGCAAGGGCAGCCAAATAAAATCTTCAATTTATCTCTGATAGCATGAAGAATAGAATCAATCCACGTTTATTTAGGATACAATAAGCAGCAGTTAAAAATTGTGATCAGAACAACATAAAGTAGTTGAAAGCAGAAAAATGACATTAGTTATTAATAAGAAATAAATTCACAAGTTAATAGCAACAAATTAGGATAGCAATTAATAAGCCTTCAAAGAGGCAAAAAAACTCACTTCAAATCCATTTGGAAAAGTTGCATTTCGTTGAGAATTCTTCTCCAATGACCCTTGTTTATTGGAATCTAGCAAGCACGCCTCATCAGTAGCAGCAAATCTTAATAAATGTACTCTAATAATAATAATATACAAACATTAATTGAACAAAAAAAAAAAAAACATAACTCACCGTCAGTCTTGGCTATTGCAGGAGCTTCAGATGTTTTAACACAGGATACTAGTCTTCGATCTCTCTTTACTGGATACGATATCAGCTTCCTCCCAACAGTCAAACCTTGAGTGTGCAGGGTACCTGCCATAGGAATTTCAAAGGTTAAATAGTTATAGTTTAAAAACAGCAAGATAACTAAAGAACTTGGAATGCAAATTTATGAATTTTCAGCCAAACGCGCCTTAATTATAAAAAATCTCTCTCTCCTTTCTAGTTTTAGCCTCATAAACATAAACAAATAAACAAAAGACATCACTAATTGCAACCTGATTTGGACCTAATTACATAGAAAAGATAAAAAGGAACAAATTATCGGCAAATTAACCGAAAAATACACAAATGCAAGGGGAGGGAGGGAGAGAGAGAGAGAGAGAGTTACATTGAAAGGATCGAAGAAGAAGAGAGGATTCCATTGGTGAAGAAATGAAGAATTTGAGCTATGCTTGTGTAATGTGAAGAGAAGATAGCAGCGAGTTTTTTATTATTGAGGATGGAGGAGCTTTCCGAAATTGGTAGTTAGTTCAGTTAGCTTTAGCTGCACCTGCACCCCCCACGGTTCATACAGATATTAGGCACTTCCTTTATAATGTCCGTCCACCCACTCTCCTCAGTTTCTCCACTCCACCCCCATTAAAACGCAAGACAATTATACAAATTAATCCCCGACATTATATTTTTGTTCTTATTTAGTCCCTAAGGTTTAATATTATTCAATTTCACCCTTCAGCTATTTGATTTTAGTAATGATGTACAGGAAATTGGTAATAGAATTGGTCTAAGTCACAAATTCTACCAAAAACTGTAGAGATGTGAAAATGTTATCTCATCAATAAAACTAGCATCGATGGGTAATTTTAGATTTATTTGGACTAGGTCTTTCTGCAAACAAACAATTTTCTCTTCGGTAATTTTAGCTCTACAGCTAGGTGATTCATCTGAACTGATTTTGTATACTAAAAAGTTCAATCAGACACAGGCCATTCGTGCTAAAACTTGATGAAACTTTACCGCAGGTTTGAAGCCTAAGAATAAAGCTGGGGAAACATGTTCAATCAAATCAACCCTCTCAAGTTTTTCTTATGAACTTAGTTAAAGAAAAAAGAAAGTAATATTCTATAAACAATACTTGCGCGTTGGGGGTGGTGCTGGAGATTCTTCAAGTCGGAACAATATCGATGCACCTTGGGAACGAACCCAGCAGTAAACCCAAGCTAACGGGTTTTTTTCCTTCTTCAAATATATCCAAAGATCAAAAGGCACTCGACACTCTTATGACGCGTGCTGTTATTGATCGAGGAGTGGGGAATACGTTTTTATATTGACATCATGAAAAAGCCATACAATTGGATCCAAAGGCAGGGGGTTTTCTCGTGGATGATGTTTCAAATCGGTCAGCTTTCGCTCCCCGGTCTCAACTGTGTCAAGAGCTGTAGCAGTACTCTTAGCACAAGTCAGGTTTCAAGGCATCCAGTAACAGCTATTTATCATAACTTGGGCAACCCTAATCCTTGCCATCACTATGATTTTCCCAAAATAAAATAATAATTGGTTCTTAAGTGGTAAATGATTAGTCATCAACAATACAAGGGAAATAATCTAAAATTAGAAACAATAAGCATGTACTTGAAAATATCAAATCCATCGTTACAAGATCAAAACCACATTGCGAAATCAATCACTGGAAAGATCTTATACTGCATCAAATTTTCAATTCATTCAATCTACAAAATCGTAACCAAATCTTTTGCAATCGTGACACCGATGAATCTTTTCATCTCTAATTTAAAACAGAACCAATCCGTACACTTGGCGTTCAATTACAATCAAACACGAGCGGCAACAGCGGGTGCAGCTGCAGCTGCAGCAGCGGCAGAGGTAGAAGTGACACCAAGGAAAGACAATAAACCCGCACTAGCAGGTTCTTGATCATCAAGGAACAAATCCTCAGGAACCCTAAAGGCACCATGAGCACAAACAAGAGCAAACCCAACCATCGAAGCAGAGATCAAGAGCGATCCTACACTAGTCAAGAAAATAACAACAATTGTCGAAACGACGAGAATCCCCAGCGTTTCACGGTCCGAGAATGAACGGCCGAGAATAACCAAAGGCTGATCTGACGGTCGAAACAGGTAGAGGAAGATCCAAGAGGCAAGGAGTGATAGGAGGACGATGAGTGAGAGAGGGTGAGAAAGGAGAGAAAAGGCGAGTATAAGAGCAAGTAGGGTGATGTAATTGACTTTGAAGTAAGAGAGATTTTTTCGGATGCGGGTTGCGGCTTCAGAGAGGGAATCAGGTCGGGCAATGTAATTGCGGTCTATAAGCTCGGACCATGGGCGGCGTTGAGAGAAGCCTTGGCGGATGGAGGTGGAGATGCGGGAGAGGAACGCGCGGAAAGCGGGAGTTGCTATTGGGGATTGGGTTTGGGGATTTGAGATTGGGATTGTAGGAGAGGACATTTTGGCGGCGCGTGAGAGCAATAGACGTGGGTGTGGAAAAGGCGTGGAGGTGGCTGGGAGATCTTTACTCCAAGAGAGGATGCAGTAGAGGACCAGTGGTGTTGGTGCATGGAGAGAGAAAGAGAGACTTATTGGAGGTTCGAAGGGAAGTTACTGAATGCATCGCTGGATCCAGTAACGGAAGTTGACAGGGGTGATTGTCGGTGCTATTGGATTTGATCTCTTTATCAACGGTAATCATCTTTTTTTCTGATTGGCGACGACGCGCTTCGTTTATCAATTAACAGACCAATAAACAGTTCACTACGTTCATCATTGATCATTCGCGTGCAGTTGCGATGGCCTCTTCTTGGGCCTTACTCGTGGAAAGGCTTCAAGCCCTTTTCATTGAGGCTTTTGGGACCTTCTAAATTAGAATTTTCTTCTAGTAAAATCTTCTACTTCAAGACTTATTTGATTTTGACCCCTAACCCGTTTGTTTTTATATTTAAAATATTTTTGAAATATTTTTGAAATATTTTTGAATTTTTGAATTTACTTTAAATTAATTTTTTTAAATATATTTTCACATAGTAAATCACTTTGAAAAGCCACTTTCAAACTCTCTTAAAAGTGCGTAGAGAAAATTACGAGAACCTCTGAAACAGAGTTAATCTCTTAGCCCATCAACAAAGAAAACCCACTTTCAATATTCCTTTAGATTTGGGCTGTGTATATTTTCTAGACAGTCGAAGGCCTTTGGAGTCTGGACCACGGCATGTTCTGGTTAATCCCCTGTGTACACCTGTGAATATGATGCAATGGTCCATCGAAGACCACGATGGATCTCCCATCTGAACTTCTGGACCACCCCCATGAACATGATGATGACGACTCTTTCCAGGTTATAAAAGACTAACCTTTCCAAGTTAAGTTTAATCATTAATAATGCTAAAGGGGCCCTCTCGTGGGTGTCTCTTTCTCTTCTAGGTCCATGCAAATTTTAAAAATATTAGCCTGGAAAAGATAGCCATCCAACGGTGCAGATTAAGCAAGAACTCCACCATCCTCAAAAGAAAGAAACCAACCCCGCTTTTTGTCAGGAATTTTGGATTCACATAAGAGACAAAGACATGTCTTGTTTTACCTCGTATCGCTAACTAACTAAATGAAGCCTCTTGAAGACAAATCCCATCGTGCCAAGTCCTCAGGCTAGTATTATAGCCCAAAACCAGCTATTCAATCTCAAAAGAACAAGATATATATTGGAATATTTAAAACGAAGGTCCTAGCTTCAAAATTTGAATTAGGTATAAGAAATAAGATGTTTAGGGCGGGCGTAGGTCTTCCTCTACATACTTTAAATCATTAGTCTCCCTTAATTCTTGCTACAATATTTTGAAGTTACCTAGCTTATGTAGCTACTGGCACTCACGAAGATCTACCTCCCTCGTCAGTTTATCGATCCATGAAACCGGAAAAATTTTCATTGAAAAAACAAAGAAACAAAAGAACAGATAATATATGAGTCTGGGGTGTGTGTTATATGCATATTATATATATTGTCTTTTCTGGATACATGATGTGTTTTTACATTTGATTTATTGGATTTTGACCCTTTAAAGAAGATAGCCGTTAGGGGCGCGGTAGGGCAATAAAAGAGCATATTGTATAATCCATGAACGAATGCACATGAATAAAAAAACTGGTAAAAAAAAAGAAATGTTCGTTGAGAAGAGGGAAAACTATGGATTAAGAAAAAAACTAGCCGTTGGGATTTTGTATAGGAGGAAGAGCCACTCTCTCAGTGCAACTTATTGCCTCCCGGCTCCCCCTGACAACATGTCTCCAAGATTTCTCTCTCCCAATACAAAGATTCCTCCTCTCCCCCTCTCTACTCTAATGTGAGTAAGATCTTCACGTGGTCCATGACAGAAACCCACCTCTTGTTCTAGTTTGACACTACAAAACCCACTCACAGGTGTTTTAGCTCCTGTTTCATTCCTCTATACTAATGTCTATAAACTCAAACTCTCTCCTTTCGTTGAAACAAGCAAAACAAAATAATCTTTGTTTTCTTCCTTCCTTTTTCCTTCTTGTTTAGTCATTTCTAATCTCATTTTTTCTACCTGTTTGATGGTTTATGGAGAATCAAAATAAATCACTCAATAGTTTTTACAACTACCCTTTCCAAAATCTAGCCGATTCATGCTGCATGTCCAATAAGAAGAAGGAGAAATGGAAGATTATGTCACAATTACAAAATCCCTTTTCTCTATACACCCACATTTTCTTGCTTCTCCAGCTTCTGCTCATTTCTGCATTTCAACCAGTTTCGAGCCAAGTTTGGGATGGTGTGATTGTCACCCAAGCTGATTTTCAAGCACTGCAAGCCTTCAAGCATGAACTGGTTGATCCAAAAGGCGTCTTGAGAAGCTGGAATGACAGTGGCTATGGAGCTTGTTCTGGTGGTTGGATTGGAATCAAGTGTGCTCAAGGCCAAGTTATTGTAATCCAGCTTCCTTGGAAAGGACTAGGAGGCAGAATCACTGAGAAAATTGGCCAACTTCAAGAACTAAGAAAGCTTAGCCTCCATGACAATGTCATCGGTGGCTCAATCCCTCAAGAATTGGGATTTCTCCCCAATCTTAGAGGTGTTCAGTTATTCAATAACCGGTTGTCAGGTTCAATCCCACCTTCATTAGGTTCTTGCCCTTTGCTTCAAACTCTAGACCTTAGTAATAATTTACTCACTGGGTCTATCCCCTTTAGTCTTGCAAACTCTACCAAGCTTTTTAGGCTCAATTTGAGCCACAATTCACTTTCGGGTTTAATCCCAGTTAGTCTCACAAGCTCTTCTTCCCTGATTTTCCTTGATCTTCAATACAATAACCTCTCTGGTGCCATTCCAAACTCTTGGGGTGCAACGCAAAAGAAGAGTAACTTTCTTCCACTTCAGCACTTATCCCTTAGTCATAACTTCTTTTCTGGAAGTATTCCTGCTTCTTTGGGCAAGCTGAGAGAGCTCCAAGATATTTATGTTAGTCACAACCAAATAAATGGAGCTATACCTGTTGAAATAGGGGGGCTCTCTAGGCTTAGAACACTTGATCTTTCCAATAATGCCATTAATGGAAGCTTGTCTGATAGCCTTTCCAATGTATCCTCTCTTGTTCTGTTGAATCTCGAGAACAATGACCTTGATAACCAAATTCCAGAAGCCATTGGCAGATTGCATAATCTCTCTGTCCTCAACTTGAAGGGAAACCAATTTAGTGGTCACATTCCTGCAACAATAGGAAACATTTCTACACTCACACAACTTGACGTGTCCGAGAATAAGCTCAGTGGAGAAATTCCAGATTCCCTTGCCGACCTAAATAACCTTATTTCATTCAATGTTTCTTACAATAACCTCTCAGGTCCTGTTCCCATTCCTCTATCTCAAAAGTTCAATTCAAGCTCTTTCGTGGGGAATATTCAACTATGTGGATACAGTGGTACTGCTCCATGTCCTTCCCATGCGCCTTCCCCAAGTGTCCCAGTTCCACCACCAGAGAAACCGAAGAAACATCATCGTAAACTGAGCACAAAAGACATAATTCTCATTGCAGCAGGAGCTCTTCTCGTTGTAATGCTTATAATTTGCTGCATTTTGCTTTGCTGTTTGATAAGGAAAAGGGCTGCATCAAAATCAAATAATGGTCAAGCCACGACAAGGGCAGCAGCGGCAAGAGGCGAAAAGGGGGTCCCGCCTGCGGCAGGTGAAGTTGAATCTGGTGGAGAAGCTGGAGGGAAACTAGTCCATTTTGATGGACCAATGGTTTTTACAGCTGATGATCTTTTGTGCGCAACTGCTGAAATTATGGGAAAGAGCACTTATGGGACTGTCTATAGGGCCACATTAGAGGATGGGAATCAAGTTGCAGTGAAAAGATTAAGAGAAAAGATCACCAAGGGCCAAAGAGAGTTCGAAAGCGAGGTTAATGTGCTTGGTAAAATCCGGCACCCAAATCTTTTGGCATTAAGGGCATATTATTTGGGACCTAAAGGAGAGAAGCTTCTTGTTTTCGACTACATACCTAAAGGGAGTCTGGCAACATTCCTCCATGGTTAGCAAAATTTTTATTTTTTTTTAATTGGCTTTAAATTTCTATAAGCGCTCTCTTCAGCTAGTGACATGCTGTATTTTAACTTTCTGGGCAGCTAGAGGACCTGATACACTAATTGATTGGCCAACAAGAATGAAAATAGCTCAGGGCATGACGCGCGGCCTGTTCTATCTTCACAACAACGAGAATATCATACATGGAAACCTTACATCAAGCAATGTCCTTCTTGATGAGCGCACAAATGCAAAAATCGCAGATTATGGCCTATCTCGGCTAATGACAGCTGCTGCCAGCACTAATGTAATTGCAACTGCAAGTGTATTAGGATATCGAGCACCAGAGCTTTCAAAGCTTAAGAAAGCAAACACAAAAACAGATGTATACAGCCTTGGAGTGATTATTTTGGAACTTCTTACAGGGAAGTCTCCTGGCGAGGCAATGAATGGAGTGGATTTGCCTCAATGGGTTGCCTCTATTGTCAAAGAAGAGTGGACTAACGAAGTTTTTGACTTAGAATTGATGAAAGATGCCTCGATAATCGGTGATGAGTTGCTCAACACATTGAAATTGGCTTTGCATTGTGTTGATCCCTCACCTTCAGCACGACCAGAAGTTCAACTAGTCCTCCAGCAATTGGAAGAGATTAGACCAGAGACAGCTGCAAGTCCCGGACCTTCCGGAGATGACGGTGCAGGAGTTCCTTCAACAAGTGATTAAGGAAGGGACTCTAGAAATGGGGTTACTTATTTGGTGGCCAGAGAGTTTAGGAAATAGAGTAGACCACTACAATTCTTTCATTCTTGAGTCTTGGTTTTGAGCGTTATTATTAGTGTCTGTAGGTTCTTCCAATTGATCCGAAAAACAGGACAGTTTTCCGATCATGTTGCACCGCTGATATATATGAATCTACAAATCTTTCATTATTGAGTCTTGGCTTTGAGTGTTATCGTTAGTGTTTGCAGGTTCTTCCAATTGATCTGAAAAACAGGACAGTTTTCCGATCATGTTGCATCACTGACCCTATATGGATAAGGTTGATTATCAATTCCTTCAAAAATAAAAAATAAAAAGTTGATTATCGACATGACTTAACTATGTTATAATTTTCAGATGACAATTCACTATCATGACCCTTCTTTACCAAGGCTGATTCACATCACTTCTTTACGTAAATTCGCACGCACATGTACCGCGCAAGTCTGCAAATCCACTTCTTTCTCTTTCGATCCATGCTTCCCCAAGTTTATATATACAACAAGTTAAAATGCAAGTTTATGTTTTATAAACATCTTATGTTCATGAAAAAAAAACATAAATAATCTAATGGTAATAAAAAAAAAAAAAAAAAAAAAAAGATGGCATGGCATATAAGTATATGAAAGGAGAGATAAAAACACGAACATGCATTTTAACTTTAATATATATAAACTTGGGAAAGCATGGATATGTAAGAAGAAAAATTGAATTTACAGTTGCGTATGTAGCACCTGCGCAACACATCTAGTTGCGTGTTGCGCAGGGGTATGCTAGTTTGAGAATTACTTTGCAACTATTAGATTGAGAAATATTTTTTTTTAGTATGAACTCTCCAATAGCTAGATTATTCAACTCATCCGTCCTTTTGGCGTTGCTACACACGCTTTCTGGAAGACGGCGACAGTCAGCCTGATGTTTGGATTGAACAAAAAGAGAGGAATTCTAAAGCACGGTATCTTGAGGTCATAAATAAAGCACGGTCAATTAAAATGAAAGCCTATCTAAATTCTAGGAAAAAACTCCATCCTGAATTGTCGAAATGACAATGCTAATCCTTTAAGCTACGAGCCCACAACATTATTAATTATTATCAGGGGTAACATTGTCTCATGAGAAAGCTCAATCCAGATGCCTAATGCCTAGTGGGGAGGATGGCAGTAGTTTAAGCCATGGATTAGACTTGGTAGCTTGTATTTAAGCCATGCCTTGTTAGAACGTAAGAGCAACTTCGTTTATTATTCCAATCATGAGACCCCGCCCTGCCTGCCGGCTAATCTGAGTTTTGTGCCTGGTGTGGAAAACTCAGTTTTTTTTATTAAAATAATATGTTAAAAAAAGGGTTAAAATTTGAGTTGACTTGATTTACTACTCGGGTTTGGATCGGGTTCATCCTGAATTGAAACTCGTAATTATGTGTTATTCTTATAATAAGAACTGATAATTGAAGATTTCAAGCCTCAATTAACTGCTGATGTGTGTCAAGTGTAGTAATCCTTAACATATTGTGGTTGCATCGCAACTAAATCCTGCTTTTCTTGCTAGTTGATTCATCACTTCTCGGTGGTGAAGCTAGGTAACAAGGAAGGCAATTGCTCCTTTAATATTTTCATACTTCCCGTTTTAATCCTCATACTTTTCAAATTTCCCATTCATTTCCAAATAAAAATACATCAATTGCTCACAAAAGATTAGCCTCTTCAACAAACATGAATTGCTTCACCAATGTCATTAGTAGTTGCCTCAGGCATGTCGATGGTCCTAAGGAAACACAGATCTTCTTAATTCTCGAAGGAACAAGCTGTGAGGAAAGGTATATATGATTCCAAAGCTAGCTATGATCACAAGAATCATGTATGGATGACGATATGTGAAATTAACCTCTGTTAATCATAACTTTGCATTTTCAGAGTGGACGACGTACTGGCAGTCTTGAAATGATGGCAATAACATGCTATAAATTTGCTCCCGTCTATCCATAACTACCAAGGAAAATTAAAGCCCGGGAAAAATATATGACCGAACATATGGAAATGATTATAAAAAAGAGAGAGAGAGAGAGAGAGAGAGATGGAATTAAATAACGAATTAACTTTATTAAGACAAGGCAGCAGAAAACTTTGACGACGAGCCTTTCTGCTCTTCGATCAATTCTTAAATGTTTAGACACTTACCACTCATAACGACTTGTAATGCACCTTTTTTTCCTCGTAAGATTTTCAAAAGACACAAAATGTCAATAACAAACCCAACTTATTAATTTATCTTTCATTCTAGTTCACCTATCCAATCTCTGTGTATCTTTCTCCCTCTACGCTTCCATTCAAAGAGACTAATTTTTTGTTCCTTTGTAACATGTTCTTTTCAGGCTTTGACTATCAATTCTCATTGCATCTTCTGCATGTAGAGATGGGCAATTGCCAATTCGCCCAACCTCAACAAACCGCACATCCTTTCCTTGCTTTAAGATGGTTTCATACAAGTTCATATCGGCCCCTCCTAGCTATATTTACCAAGGTCGTGTGGTAAGGTCTCTGTTGGGCTTGATTTGACTGTTAGGCAACTCGAATCTCCTTTTGCAGATTACTGGCGATAGGTAACTTGTGGGGAAAAAATATTCAAGTTTAGATATAGGCAATAAAAAAGAATAAAAAATCAAGGCATTGATGAAGTCGTAAACAACTTAAAGACTCGGGTATAGGCAAAATAAACAGGGAAGGTGAAAGGAACTCTTCTTTAAAATAATGGGACAAATGGTGATGCGTTTGCAAAGAAAAAAAAAATTTCGTTATTGGTCTTCTAGATGACTGGCTATAATCTCCACCCACCGATATATTTCCTCCAATCACAATTTCCGGGATATTCATCATTCCGCACCTTTTCCTGTTCTTGTCTTTTTGAAGGGATTTTCTCACTTTTGTTGAAAGGTTTTGGGCACCTAACAATTCTCTTTGGCGCTAAGGCACTGAGAACATAAGTAGTAATCCTAGTGCATGTAGTAGTGGTGGCGAGAGTATGATTTCTTTCTTGAATCCTTGTTTTATTCTCCATATCTTTTCACCTCTCAACCACCGGCGTACTTAGGATCCTGACGGTAAGAAGCTAGCTAGCTAGCAAGCAATTAAATATAATAAAACTGAAGGTTAATATAATAGTCACTGAAAAGAGATAAGAGGTTGAAATTAAGGGGTTTGCTTCTCCTATAGTTTTATATTCAAACTATGTGGTTGCTAATATGATGATCACGGGAGACTAATCTCTCATGCTTATAGAGAAAAAAATACTACAATAAAACTAATCTCTCATGCCTCTAGAGAAAAAAAATAGAAGAGAAGAGTGATCGCCTCTCAACCACCGGCGTACTTAGGATCGTGACGGTAAGAAGCTAGCTAGCTAGCAATTAAATACAATAAAACTAATTTCTCATGCCTCCAGAGAAAAAAATAAAAGAGAAGAGTGATGGCCTCTCATGCCTTCAGATCAATTCGATACAAGTAGCGATTTAATTAATTACAAAACTTTTTGCCAGGTATATAATAATAATAAAAAAAACTCTTATATTTCCCATGAATAAACTTTGAAGAAAATGTTTTTAGCACTACTTTTCTAAATAAGATATAAAACGGTGTTATTAAAAACAGTAAAGCTCGAAAGGTAAATTATAATTAGTCTATTAATTTAAAATGATATTTATTTTAATTGATATATATTAACTCAAGTTAATTTATTTAATCTACCACTTGGAATGGATTTTATAACAATGTATAAAATTACATTTATTTAGCACAATCTAAATAGAAAAACTTTTATTTTTTTACTTAAACTTGTGGGTGTGTACGTGCTAACAGCACCTATCTTTTAAAAAATAAAAAATAAAAAGAAGAAAAGGACATTACTTATTTCTTATGTTTAAAGTTTTACATTACTTATTTCTTATGTTTAAAGTTTTTGCAACTACAAGTCTTCTTTTCTAAAAATCTACAAATTAACTTCATAAAACTTTACAAGAGAATTGCAATTAGTAAAATTATTCATGATCAGCAACTAATTATATGTATTTAAAGTTGCAGCTATGTGAGAATTAAGGAAAAAAAATAATTTACGTAAATTAGTCTCTAGCTTGTTTTTGAAAAAACAATGCCAAGTAGTCCTCGTGTTTCCTTAACACTTCTATAATTGTCTTTCACGTGCTGTAAGCACTTTATTATTTTTATTTTTTTTATTAATGTGGGTGTTCGGACCGGCTTGGGTGTACCTCAACTAATCTCACGGGTTCTAAAATTAACGATCATATAAGTCTCGAGTGACCATCATATTAGCAACCATAAGGCTTGAACCTGAGACCACAGGAGAAGCAAACCCCTTAATCCCAACCTTTTACCATTGAGCCACTTAGTAGATGATTAAGTTGTCGTGTTGTGACCATTTCAGTCATTTTACTTTCAAAATTCTCCTTGTCTGCACTAATTAAAAAACATTAATCAGCCAAATATGTGATTTGTTAAGGGGCTACCTATAATCACGTTAAATCATAGAAACTAAACCCAATATATAATATATAATATTGTTCTTCTGATGGACATGTATCGTTAATTAAGCCTATTTATAATATTCCTTTTTTTTTGGGGGGGGGGGGGGGGGGGGGAAGCTAGTATTAATTTGTCTTAAAGAAAAAGGAAAAGAAAACATGGAATTGCGAAGAACCAATTCCCAGTGTCAACTTTCAACTGGTCAGTTTTCCTGGATCGAAGGCTTCTTCTTTTTTTTTTTTTTGTCTTTTTTTTTTCTAGAATGGAAGGTTTAGTTTACCAAAGTCAAACGAAAACAACACGCAATCGTAGAAATTAAAAACATCAAAGTAGGAAAATATTGCAGGTTAATCAATCATGCATTGACAAATGTAGACGAACTGAACAAGTAGAAATAGAGATCCATGGTTCCTTTGCTTTTATGCCTCTTATAATATTCATCGGAAGCTACCTGATTTCCCTTTTTATCATTAATCCAAATCTCTTTTCACGCATTTCAAACCGACTGCTGTTAAGAAAGAAGTCTGAGGTTAGAACCAACCCATCTTTGATATAAAATCACATTACTACCTACTAAAGGGGACTTAATTTACAGTCATCCAGGGAAGGAAACTTGATTGAATCTTCAGTCTTGTTCTGGACATTTAACCTAAACCGATGACTTGCATCATCACGCCGTGTTCAACAATCTAACTAAATCAATGACCATGCATGTATCTTATTACGTTAGCAGTGATGATTCTGAACGTGTTGGTCACAAAGCACTGGTTAATATCTATATCCGTGCGAACACCAGCTAGTCATTTGTTTCCAAGAAATTGAAAGTGATCATAATTACGCTGCATCTTCAATAAATTTGACCGTTGAACTTAACTAATCACCATTTATTTTGCCGTGTCATGTAAACAAAGTGCACCACAAAACCACTAATGCTTTAATTACATTTTTTTTAGTTCAAATACAAAAAAAAATATCCTCAAATCAGATGATTACTCATCGATCAAGATTAATTTTTTCTTTAAAAAAACAAAAAAAAAAACCCCTCATATCCATCCAATGTGTGTAATTAAGAGATCAACAAATTAATCTGTTTAGATATTAATTTTGAGATTTGAATTTAAGAAGCAAAGGGAGAGAATAATTTGATGAAAGTATGGGCTTCACGTTGTAATGGTAGAAAAAACTGTACACGTGACTCCTTTTTTTGGAACACACGCTTTCTAGATAAAGGCCTAAAAAATCTCTCATGCAATCACCCAAAACACCCTTTTTTTTATAGGAATTGCTGTTTCGATCTTGACAAACTATTTCTGACAGCTGAACCATTCTAATTACGGAAAAAGGTCAGCCGGCATTGGCCTTTCCTTTTTCTCGGACACTACGACATATCAATCTGATCTCCCAGTTGCTTAAGAATGATATGTTTAATGAAAGTGACTGTGTTTTGCTTGCAGATGGTGATGTTACCTGCAACAAAGTTATTTAGTCCCGATCGAGCTTGGGTGTAAATTTAGCAATTATTATAATTAAGTAGGTCGTTTTCTCCCCCTCGATTATGGAATAAATATTAATTTCCCACTTCAAAGTAAACACTTTTGTTAAAAAAAAATTAAGAAGAAACCGTCCTGGAGTTTTTTGGATTATTATAGTTAAAGATTTATTAGAGGAACACAATCCATTTTATTTCCAGATTAATTATTATAGTACTGTTGCTTTGTTGAATTTTAGCATCTAAGAAAGACTTTTGAACCAAGCACAATTAAAAGAAATTAATTATACTATTTTCGATAGGCTAGTTGGTGCACCAAGCTAACCAACTCCTTTGAGGTGGAACCAAGTCTGCCCCTGGAATCTGACCATTTGGCTCTTGACCGAAACCTAATCTGCCAGCTTCACATAATTCTGTGCGTCGAGTTTTTCTTATAAATAGAGCTTCCTCTCTCCAACTCTCCACACCACATTACCAACTTAACTAATAGCATCAATTGAGACGGAGGTTTGATTGAGAGATGGAGGTTTTCAACAACATTTTTGCCATCAATCATCGTTGCTCTTCGTTCTTCTTAGGCCTTCTGTTGCTCCTAGCTTCTGCATTGTCCTTGGCAAATGCCAAAAGTCACTACCATGATTTTGTTGTATGTCTCTCTCCCTCTTAATTTCCTTCGTCGAACTTGTCTCAAGTTCTTCCTCTACTTAATAAGATACCATAACTATAATATTTTTATGTATTGCGATGGTCCAGATTCAAGCAACTCCAGTGAAGAGGCTGTGCAAGACCCAGAATTCTATCACGGTCAATGGGATGTTCCCAGGGCCAACACTAGAAGTGAATAATGGAGACACTCTAGTTGTCAATGTTGTCAACAAAGCCCGATATAACGTCACCATTCATTGGTAAATAGATTGTCTTCCATATTTCAGCTTTTCTACATGACATCAACCTTTTTTCTTTTAATAATAGTATTTCTTGACGAGCTAGTAAACATTACAATAGCAATCGCACCTTGTCTATCGATCGTATCATGAGGCATGCATTTTTATATATATAATACTATCGTTTTTCTTTTTGTTCAGGCATGGAATTAGGCAAATGAGAACGGGATGGGCAGATGGGCCAGAATTTGTGACACAGTGCCCAATTAGACCAGGTGGGAGTTACACCTACAGATTTACCATTCAAGGACAAGAGGGGACCCTTTGGTGGCATGCTCATAGCTCATGGCTTAGAGCCACCGTTTATGGTGCTCTAATTATCCACCCAAAAGAAGGGTCTTCGTACCCATTCTCTAAGCAGCCAAAGCGCGAAACAGCAATTCTTCTTGGTAATCCAACTATTCGTTGTTCCATAAAATCAGTTTTTGAGTACTCATGATTCATTAATCAATTTATAAGTACATGAGCTAGCAATTATATACACGTAGATTGGTAGCTTAACTACCTAAATGAAATTAAGAGCAAATGATTTGTGGATTAATGGAAATTAATTAAGATGGGAATGATATTAATCACGTTGATTAATTATGTTGGTAATTAACGATATCAGGTGAATGGTGGAATGCGAATCCAATTGATGTTGTACGGGAATCAACTCGAACGGGAGGTACACCCAATAGTTCTGATGCATATACCATCAATGGTCAACCTGGTGACCTCTACAACTGCTCTAGCCAAGGTATGTTTAAATACTCTTCCTCAAAATCAAGAAAAAAAAATTGTTGCTCATGCATTCTATCAAAAAAAAAGAAAAGAAAAGGAAATAACAATATATTAGCATTTGAGAAAATTTCTAGCCTAGTTCAATTCACACGCAGCGGTTAAAATGTCTAATCGAAGGATTTTGTTTTATCCTGGGACAGAACTTAGTGATGGTGTAATGATGTTCTTTCACTAACATGCATGGTTACATGGACCCTAGCATGAAGCATCCACCCACGAAATATAAAAGTCTCAGACAAAATAGTTTTGATCACTAGTTTTGCAACAAAAAAAAAAAAAGTTGGTGTGGAAAGGGATAGTTGGATCCCAAAATTGTAGATGAGCAAGAAAAGTTGACTTGCCAACTAAAAATCATCAAGGCATATTCCACAGGGACCAAATACCAAATCATTTGGGCCTATGGGCAGGGGTGTTCACTAATGAGCCCAGGGCCAGAATCTTTCAGCAGAGACTTGAATTCCTGTGCTAGTAGTTCTTGGTTTTGGAAGCGATCATAGAAAATAACCTGTTTTGACATGAATTTCTTTTGCAGATACTGTAATTGTACCAATAGACTCCGGCGAGACCAATCTTCTCCGAGTCGTCAATTCAGCACTGAATCAACCCCTTTTCTTCACTGTTGCCAATCATAAGCTCACTGTTGTTGGCGCTGATGCATCCTATGTCAAACCCTTCACCACATCAGTCCTGATGCTAGGACCGGGCCAAACCACCGATGTTTTGATCTCCGGTGACCAGAATCCTTCACGGTACTACATGGCAGCACGTGCCTACCAAAGCGCACAAAATGCACCATTCGACAATACTACCACTACTGCCATTCTTGAATACAAATCATCCCCTTGTGCTGCCAAAAATTGTTCATCAAACAAACCAATCATGCCACCATTACCGACCTTCAATGACACAGCCACTGTCACTGCTTTCACTAGTAGCTTCAAAAGTACTGATAAAACCTTTGTCCCGACTGACATCGATGAGAGTTTATTCTTCACAGTTGGTTTAGGTCTCAATCCATGCCCACCAAATTTTAACAAGTCTAGCCAGTGTCAAGGGCCTAATGGAACCCGCTTCACTGCAAGCATGAACAATGTATCTTTTGTGCTCCCATCCAACTTCTCTCTATTGCAAGCTCATCACCAACGCATACAAGGAGTTTTCACCACTGATTTCCCAGCAAATCCACCACGAAAATTTGATTACACTGGTAACGTGAGCAGGTCCCTCTTCACACCTGTTCCAGGGACTAAGCTGTACAGATTGAAATATGGGTCAAGAGTGCAGATTGTGCTACAAGACACGAGCATTGTCACATCAGAAAACCACCCAATTCATCTTCATGGATATGACTTTTACATTATCGCACAAGGATTTGGAAATTATAATCCCCGAACAGACCCATCAAAATTTAACCTCGTTGATCCACCTCTCAGAAACACAGTTGCAGTGCCTGTAAATGGATGGGCAGTCATTAGATTCGTAGCAGATAATCCAGGTAAAAAATATAAACACTCTGCATTCATCGTACAATGATGTCGAACCTTAGCTTCAATTGAACTCCAATCTAAATTAAATGTTTCCAACATGTTTTATTTTTTTGCATAAATAGGTGTTTGGCTAATGCATTGCCACTTGGATGTTCACATCACCTGGGGTCTTGCCACGGCTTTCTTGGTCGAGAATGGAGTCGGAGAATTGCAATCCATTGAGTCCCCTCCAGAAGATCTGCCTCTATGCTGAGATCAGCAATAGAAAGAAAATATACGTACCAGTTTGTTGAAATTCATAAGCCCGATCGATAACATAATGTTTCCATGTGTTGTAGTCTTAGTTTCATTGTTGGTTTGTTCTTTCCTTTCGAGTGATAAAGCGATTACAGGGTGCTGCAGTTAGAAAAATCGGTTCCAAATTATTTACCAATACAATGGCCATGTTTCTTGATTCTTGATGCACGTAATTCTTTTCCATTAATCATTGTTGCAACAAAATCTCACTTCTCCCTCTCTCTCTCTCTCTTATCTTTAATTATCTTTTGGACAGCTTCAATACTCCCATCCTGATAAACATGAGGGATGTGATTCAGAATTTACTAAATTTGAGGAGTATTGAAATCTAAATTATAGTTGCAAGAAGATCCCTGCAAACTATTTTTGTGCTTTTTATCAAATGCGAGTGTATAAACTCCACTGATTGGCATTCCCCTGCAACAATTGTATCTTGTAGCAGACATTGGAGACCGCCCAACTGAAGTCTCTCTCTCTCTCTCTCTCTCTCTCTCTCTCTCTCTCTCTCTATATATATATATATATATATATATATATATATATATATATATATTGGGGTTGAGCTCTGCTCAGCTACCTCATTAACTATCATGATTCAAATATCCTCAAGTCAAATTTAAAAAATAAAATTGTCATGAATTTCCAACCGTAAAGTTAGAAAAATAAATTACCTAAAACAAAGAGTTACCTCACGTCCTCACCCCCTGTGTAATCAACAAATGGTTGAATTCTGAAAATTCTCATGTGCAGAATTAAGTACATACTATTTTGTAGTTGTCTGGAATTTCGTTTTAAATGGTATTTCATTAAAAAAAATTGTTTAAAATTAAATTTTTTATAATTTTTTGTATTTTTTTTGTTAAATTTATATCAAAAATTATTTTAAAAAAATAAAAAAATCTGTTATTTAAATATATATATATATTTTTAAAAAACCCTTTAAAAAACAACATCTGTAAAGAGCAAGATTAATCTTATAATAAATAGTTAATTATGACTTAGTCTCTATGGTTAGTCAATTTCTAACCACTAGTGACTAGATATACCCCAACATTCACTGTTCGAACTTAATTACAGGTGCGTCAATGACCAGAAAGGAAGTTTAAAAAGAGAGCCTTCCTAGAAATCAGCGAGCTTTCGCTCCCTTTTTTTCCTGAAGTATTTTTTCCTTGTTGCATTGCAATTAACCAGAGTTACTGAAGTATAACTACAAACTTTTGTGTAATTACTTACACAAAAGTTAATTATGACTTAGTCTCTATGGTTTAATGAAACTAGGTAATTAGTCCATGTTATTTCAACTTCTAACCACTAGTCACTATATATACCCCCAACATTCACTAACTGTAATAATAATTGATTTTTAAAATATATTTTTAAAAAAATTATTTTTGACGTTAATATATGAAAATATCAAAAATATTAATTTGAAATAAAAATAAATAGATAAAATTTTAAAAAAATATTTATCTTATCAATAAATTGAGCACTTGATTATATGATAGACTAATTTGTTATGATTCATTAAAGAAAATCTAATCTGTGTACTCAAAAGCTATTTGAAAATACTCATATCGTTAAAATCAAAGAAAATAATAAATGACCGAGTAAATGCATAGAGTTCGAAATTTAAACAGAGAGCCTTCCTAGAAATCAGCGAAGTATTTTTTTCCCAGTTGCATTGCAATTAATTACTATAAGTAATATTATGAGACTGAAATCAATAATAAGGTTGCTGTGGTGTAGTGGTTATCACGTTAGTCTTACACACTAAAGGTCCCCAGTTCGATCCTGGGCAGCAACATTTTGAATTTAATCACAACTTTTTGCTTACAAAATAGGCAGAAAAGAGAAGGGGCTATAAATATCTAGGTTTCTATTCTTGGATTTTTCTCTTGTCCGGGTTTAATTAATTAAATTAATCTTACCTTACAGAGAAATCAACGATCGAGAATCATTATAGAAAGTGGGTTGGGATTGCTTCTGTCTCGGTGGGCACAAGCAGAGCTGGGTTTGGAAGTTTATAGTCGCTTTACAAAAAGTGATACGCATATCTTTGGTTGTTAATGAAGAAATGTCGGTGCACATCGATATTGCTGGACAGAAGCAGTACTTGCACTTTGCATTAGTGGGATTCCCTGATTTTGCTTCATCGCTCTTGTCTGTTGGCATGGCATTGCAGCTTGGATGTGAAAACTACCACTTAGTGCAAAGTGTTTATGCAACAACATTATGCCAACCACTCTAGCTTTCCCTGTAGTTATTGAATGCCGTTAGAACTGTCTCTTGAATTCGGCAATGGGATTCGATTGGGACTTGACACAAGGATTTGTTGTGTAAAACATGTTCGGTGCTAAAACTCCCTCTTAAATTCCCTCTAGCACTTGAACAATAAGTGCAAAAGGGTTTATACATTATGTGCCTAGAGCACATAACAACTAGTAGTTAAGGCCTCGGGGAGAGTGTGTTTGACGCCTTTGTTAGGCCTTTCTAGGGCTGTACTTGAGTCTTGCCCTATTGTCCATGTTCTTTGCAGCTTGCTAGGCCTATAGAATGGGTTCCTCGTAGTGTTTTCTATTACATGGGCACCACATAGAGAACCCACCACAGTACAGACAGCTAATTCTCGCGTGAAAACCATGTGGGATTAATTGACTTGCAGGCAACTGTCTATGTTAATAATTGCGTGCTTCAAGTTAATTAATGGTTTTACTTTTGCAAGAAGATATTATTTATGAACTTGGAACGTTTTATTGTTCAAGTTTAATGGTAAACCATTCACAACCACCATGGAAATTGAAAACCCAAGAAAGCAAGGTCGACAACGTGCTCTTAATTAATAATCATAACACACAAGGACATGGGAAGAAACCGAAGGAAATAAAAGGGTGGTGAGAGACGAAGCACCAGAAAACATTGACGAATTAAGGAGGCGCCTGTGTTTTTGGATCTTTTTCTTTTTTAAAAAAAAATTTCATTTATACGATTAATCGTGTTGCTTATGACTTCGTAATTGCCACTAACTAACATCCCAAGACTCTCAACAGGTCAATAACAAACTTTACCAAACAGGGCACCTTCCTTTTTCAATCTTGTTCACCTATCAAAATCCTTATCAATCCCTTGTCTCTCTCGATCGCTAGATATGCTTCCTTTCAAAGAGACTAAGCTCCTCCCAATTGCCATTGATCATGGAATTCAAGATCTCAATATTTCATGAAATCATTGTTAGCAGAAGTTAATTCTTTTTCTCTTATAATCATTGAAGAGAATGTGAAAATTAAAAAATACTCTTCAAGGAATTACTCATTTTACTATTATGGTGACAAAAACAAAACATTTTATTTCATCTTGGCATTTAAATTGGAAACAAGATTGTTTTGGATGACAAAAAATTACTAGAACTAACACTTTAAACAATGGCGTATAATTGGGAATACAATATGTAATTATGAGTCTGTTTGTTTTTGTGTTTTAAAAATATTTTTGAAAAATTTTAAATTTTTTAAATTTTCCCGTTGCTTCAAATATTTGATTTTTTTTGTATTTTCAAAATTTTTTATATATATCATAGTTTTAAAACCCGGCCCGGCCCGGCGGGTTAACCCGGACCCGGCTAATCCGGGGCTAGAACAGGGTCGAGTTTATCAAAAAATAAGGGAAGTCAAAAACTCGGCTGACCCGGCGACTTGGTTGACCTGGTAAGAGTCGGTCAAAAACCCAATTGCAACCCGTTGACTATTTATTTTTTTACCCAAAACGATGTCGTTTTGATTTATAAAAAAAAATTAGGGTTGACCGGGCCTTGGGTCGGGTCGACCACCGGGCCGAGTTAAAAACACTGGTGTTGATTTGAAAAAAAATTTAAAAAAATAAAAAAAATATTATTTTAATATAAAATATTTTAAAAAACAACCACTAATAAAATATTAAAGGAACGGTAATTATACCCACGTCGGATCAATCAAGCAATGATTTGCTAAAATTGTTAAAATTAATATATATCCTTTAAACCTAGAACCCATGATGTTGTTGCCACCAATTAATATATAGATGTTTAGCCTGGTGATGCACTCTCTTAGAAAAAGAGAGAAGCTGAGGTTTTGAGTTCAAATACTGCTCTAGTTATCTAAAAAATTAAAAACAAAATGTTATCGTTACCATTACCATCTAGTTTTACTGACAAAATCCCAATTGTAAGTGATTTAGAATCATCGATCCACACTCGAAAATCACCTCTCCTGAATCACTTACTCCTTGATAAAGAGTTAAAATGAGTATTTGTTAATTAAAGTACGTGTCCTTTAAGCGTGAACTCTTAAGGTTAGTAAGCTTGTTGATATATTTAATTGAGCATTCACCCATCGAAGAAGTAGTTTTCGAGCATCGCTCTCAACTTGTGTGCGGACCTTGTTTGCTAGCACAAAAGTTGGAGGCCTACATCAGTACTATCTTTATTTGCAACGAGTTTGACCGCTTGTGCATGGGTTAATTAATTAATTTCTTTTGGTATCGGGCGATTGTGCTTGTCCTAAGATATGGATGTTGAAATCATGAGCATTACAAGAAGAAGAAGAAAGCAGGCGAGGTTGCATTAATTTCTGTACGTAATAACCCATTTGATTAAAAAGAATTGAAGGATCAAAACCCTTCTTTTTGCCAACAGAAATTATGAATGGTGGTGATCTGTTGAGATTCAACCAGAAATTAACGAAAAGACTTGTGAAACAAGCATTTGAGAAATTATCCAATCTCGCTATGCTAGTGGGTGCAACAACTCCCATAGGATTGAACTAAGTATTGCCTTCAAAATCAAACCACTCCCTAAATCAAAACCTAATCTGCCAACCTCAAACAACTTGTTCTGCTTCACGCTCATCCTATATAAGGAGTTCTTTGACTCCCTTTCATCACCACTCATCTTAATTAGCCATCACTCGAAGACATCAAGGCAGGCTAGCTTAAGAGATAAAATGGAGGTTATCAAGTCTATCTTTGCTGATCGTCATTGTTCTTTCTTCCTGGTCGTGCTGCTTCTTCTAGCCTCAACAATGTCATTAGCGATTGCAGAGATCCACCACCATGATTTTGTTGTATGTCCTAGTAATTAACTCCTTATTCTTTGGTTATTTAATGTATCATCTTCAAATCAATAATCCTGATCTCCATCTTTCTCCTGGTGAACTTTTATATTTTAATATGGAACAGGTTCAAGCAACGAAAGTGAAGAGGCTGTGCAAAACCCACAATAGCATCACAGTCAATGGGATGTTCCCAGGGCCAACCCTGGAAGTGAAAAATGGAGACACTCTAGTTGTAAAAGTTGTCAACAAAGCCCGATACAACGTTACCATTCACTGGTAATCAACTGCATGAGTCACACATGCACGTGTGATCGCATTCCTACAAACACACATGTTCCCGACAAATCATTACATGGAGCATGAGGCACATATATATACAATGCATTTTTTTTTTTAGTTTTTTACCAGTTGCCGTTCAATTATTCTAGTTGCATGTTCGAAATCACTGTTCATCACACACCCAGCTCACGAACCATTCCAACTCCACTATTCTTTGGCACATTGTCTAATTAGCAATTGACTTCAAATCATCATATTTTTGTAGGCATGGTATTAGGCAAATGAGAACGGGCTGGGCAGATGGGCCAGAATTTGTGACACAATGCCCGATCAGACCTGGTGGGAGTTATACCTACAGGTTTAATATTGAAGGACAAGAAGGGACACTTTGGTGGCATGCTCATAGCTCTTGGCTTAGAGCCACCGTTTATGGTGCTCTAATTATCCATCCAAGAGAAGGATCCTCGTATCCGTTCACTAAGCCAAAGCGTGAAACACCCATACTTCTTGGTAATTATCCATCATTAATTTCCTCCCAAATTCCTTAACCATAATTACTAGATTCCCTTAATTATTATTAACTTAGCTTCAAAACAAATGTTTGTGTGTTGCAACTGTTGATTCTAACTAACCATGATGATCAGGCGAATGGTGGGATGCGAATCCCGTTGATGTGGTGAGGGAGGCAACTAGAACTGGAGCAGCTCCAAATATATCTGATGCATATACCATTAATGGTCAACCTGGTGATCTTTATAATTGTTCCAGCGAAGGTAATTAACCATCTGTATACTTTCAACCAAAAAAAAACCATCTGTATACTTACAATCAGCACTACAGTAGGAAAACCCGTATATGACCTGTTGAACCATCTTGTGATCGTGAACTGTATCGAAAGAGCCCAGTCACAATAACTTGCTTCATGCCCAGATGGGGCTTTTTTTTTTAGTCTGGTTGGTAGCTGTTCCAAAATTAGCTTTAACATGTATATAAAGGCTTTAAGAAAATATTGCAAATTAACTGTAGCAATCAAATAATTTTTAGTAGGCTGGAGCCCAGGAAGTATCCTATAGCCCAATAGACTGCTTGGGAGACCCATTCCAAGACTTGATCTAGTTTATGTATTTCATAAAAGATGATCTCAAAGAACTGATATTGTTGCAGATACTACCATCGTTCCGATCGCCTCTGGTGAGACAAACCTCCTTCGAGTCATCAATGCTGCACTCAATCAACCGCTTTTCTTCACAATAGCCAATCACAAGTTCACAGTTATTGGTGCTGATGCCTCTTATCTTAAACCCTTTACTACCTCGGTCATAATGCTAGGACCAGGCCAAACCACTGATGTTTTGATCTCAGGCGACCAACTACCTGGCCGATATTACATGGCAGCTCGAGCTTATCAGAGTGCGCAAAATGCACCATTTGACAATACTACAACCACTGCCATTCTTGAATACAAATCTGCCCTTTGCCCTGCTAAGTGTACAACAAAACCAGTTATGCCTCGACTTCCAGCTTATAACGACACAGCTACAGTTACAGCATTCAGTGGAAGCCTTAGAAGCCCTCGAAAAGTCGAGGTCCCAACAGATATTGACGAGAACCTCTTCTTCACAATTGGTCTAGGGCTTAACAACTGTCCTAAAAATTCCAGAGCTAGGCGGTGTCAAGGACCCAACGGCACTCGCTTCACCGCTAGCATGAACAATGTTTCTTTTGTGTTTCCTTCAAACATTGCGTTACTGCAGGCGTATCAGCAAAAAGTTCCTGGAATTTACACCACTGACTTTCCAGCAAAACCACCAGTAAAGTTTGATTACACTGGTAATGTGAGTCGTTCCCTCTTTCAGCCTGTTCGTGGAACTAAGCTGTACAAGTTGATGTACGGATCAAGGGTGCAGATTGTGTTGCAGGACACGAGCATTGTCACACCAGAAAACCACCCAATCCATCTTCATGGATACGACTTCTACATCATTGCAGAAGGATTTGGAAATTTCAATCCCAAAACTCATAAATCTAAATTTAATCTTGTGGATCCACCAATGAGGAATACAGTTGCAGTGCCTTCGAATGGATGGGCAGTCATTAGATTTGTTGCTGACAATCCAGGTAATTTAAAGTTAATCTAGAGTCGATCCATGATCTGCTTCAATTTTTCATTTGAACATTAAACTCATCAACTTGTTTTTGTCATGATTGAACAGGTGTGTGGCTAATGCACTGTCACTTGGATGTTCACATCACATGGGGTTTGGCCATGGCTTTCTTGGTAGAGGATGGGATTGGGGAATTACAGAGTGTAGAGCCTCCTCCAGCAGATCTGCCGATATGTTAATTATGATCGAAACATAAAAGAAGATTTTACCCATTGTTGACATTCTTCAGAAGACAACAGCTATAGGATTTTCTTTCCTTCCTTCTCTGGTTGTTGTATTCAATTCCATGTGTTGTTCTTCCCTACATTTGGGGACATAGCTCAATATTGTATTTTTCCTCTCTTTTATTGATAGATAATAGGCGGGTATACAAGAGATGGTGCCTTTGAAACAAGAGTCGCCATCTCATGTTAGTGACTGACCTGCTTGTTTCTTGATTTTAGAGCTATTCTTCTCTCTTCGTTAATAATACAATCATACTTTATGAATACTCTGCTTTGACATGTTGAGTTTTGAACATTGCAATGATCAAATATATAATCCTGGTTAACTGGATTAATTCGTAGCATATTATATCGGGATAAAAAAAAATTAAATATAAAAAAAAACCAAAACTAAATCAATAAAAAAAACTTGCTGAATATAATAAAATTAATTGACATGTTAAGGATAATCCCATGTTATAAATAGCAATTTTCTTTTTGTAGAGAAACGTGTGGTCCTTAGCCATTTCAAGTGACCCCTCGGCTTTTCAAAGGGCTCCTCTCTTGCCAAGGTCAGTGGTGATGACATCAACGGCTACAATACATGTCATATACCCACGGGACATGATTGGCTCCGTGGTATTTTGACACGTGGTATACATGCACTATAAAGGGAACACCGGAATACTGCTACCTGGGTTCCACTGCAGATGTACACGTTTTGATTTTCCATTAGCCATCAAATTTAGTACTCTGGAAGTACTCCACTAACTAAAGGTTTTTTTTAAAAAATAAAAATATATTAAAATAATATTTTTTAAAATTTATTTATTTTTAATATTAGCAAGATCATCAAAAACATTTTAAAAATATTAGTTTTATATTTTTTGATGTAAAAAATAATTTAAAAAATATATTAAATAGCACAGTTAAACATAAAATAAAAAATATTAGGATATATTTTTTGACTGGTGGGAATTAATCTTGTTTGTCAATATGTAACAATCTGTTTGTTTTATTTCTCTAGAATGATATTTGCATAATTCTTAAATCCTATACGTTTAGATTTTGGGTCAATTAATTCAAGAGTTTATTTACCTTATTTTAGTACACGGAACTCACGAACAAATTGGAAGCCTTCAAAAAAGAGAGATGGAGTAAATTAGTTAGAAATGGCAAAAATGAAATTTCAAAGAAACAGAGGAAGAAGGTAAATAGAAAGAGGCCTGGAGAGGGGAATTCCTTCGGTGCCAAGTAAAGACGAGAGCCAGCCTAGGTTCGGGACGGTCGGGTTTCCAGGTGTCATTAGATTAGGAACGAAGCGCCACTAGTGAAATCCAAACCGACACGTCATAAAAAAATTGAATTCCAGAAATATCCAGGGAAAGGCTATAATTATCCCGGTACCCTCGTTTTTCTAAAGATTTCTCGATTGTTAGAAGCTGTGCGTGACCTCTTTGTTACTTTAGAAACTCTCCCCTCTCTCAAAACAGAACAAATACAAACAAAAAACCAACGCGGGACAGCAAAGTCGAAGACAGAAATTTAAGTGATTCGTGTAAGATTTTGATTTCTTGAAGCGAATTTCTTTGCAGGTTAGTTAGTTAATCTCAGCTTAGAGTTTTTGAAACTTTTGTTTCTAGCTCATTTTTTGTTTCTAGGGTCTGATCGATCAAATTGGGTAACTAGGTATTGTTTAACTGGTGAAATTTCTCTTTCCGGGTTAGGGTTTCAAATTGGGGGTTATTATAATTGGAGTAAATTTTGTGACTAAAAACCCAATTGGCAAATTGAGGTGTTACAGAATTAGTTTTCTGTTTGTGGAGTGGTAAATTCTTCCGCTAGAAATTAGATTTTCTTTGTTAATTTTTTTTGGGTCTGTTAAATTTTCGTACCTTTGGAATTTATTAATTTACTTAATGGCCAAGATAAATATTTCCGTGGTGAGCAATAATGGTGACTCTTTTAAGGGATTTAACTGATAAGAGGTTTATTACTTGTTAGTTAAGGAAAAAACTCCTGTCCAGAACTGGAAAGTAAATAGGACAAAATAGAGCAAACTTGGGGAGCAAGTAATTTTGCTGTCCTGACAGGATAAGGATTAGTTGGTTCTGTCTATATATATATCAAACATTAGCTGTCACTGTTTGGAGAATTTGAGATTTGTTATTTTTCCTGTGTTTCTCCTGCTCAAGTTTTTGAGTAGTGGTACTTAATTTTACTTGTCTATCTGCTGCAGATTCTGAAACTCTTGTAGTTTGGCTGTACTGGGATCAAAATTGTTGGGTTCTGAGATTGAGAAAATGGGTACTCTTGATCAATATTCTAAAGCTACTTCTATGCCTACGGATCCTACTAAGAAGAGGAAAAGGGTAATCAATAAATCTGTAGCCGAGACCCTTAAAAAGTGGAAGGAGTATAATGAGTATCTTGATTCTCAAGGTGATGGAGGTAATAAACCAGTTCGTAAAGTTCCTGCCAAGGGCTCAAAGAAGGGGTGTATGAAAGGTAAAGGAGGACCAGAGAATTCAGTCTGCAATTACAGAGGAGTGAGACAGAGGACATGGGGGAAGTGGGTTGCTGAGATTCGGGAACCAAACAGAGGCCCTAGGCTATGGCTTGGTACTTTTCCTACTGCCTACGAAGCTGCTCTTGCCTATGATGAAGCTGCACGAGCTATGTATGGCCCGTATGCTCGTTTAAATGTTCCTGATGTGCTGAATTCAACAAGCTCATCGAAGGACAACTTCTCCTCAGCGACACCATCTTGCTATTCTCCAGCAGCGAGTTCTGCGGACTCTGCTACTACATCAACCCACTCTGAGGTCTGCGTGTATGAGGATCCTAAGCAGAATGTATACAGCCAAGCTGAGGTTTGTGGGAAGGATGTATCTAGCCAAGCTGAGGTTCTTGCGCATCATATATCAAGCCAACAACATATTGAGGATGGTTCGCAGGGAGTTGAAAATAGCACGCTGAGGGACGAGCAGAAGAGTCAATCAGAAAATCCTTTGTGGACTCCATCAGAAAATTCCTTGTGGACCAATGACTGGCACAACTACTCGATGGATGAAATATTTAGCTTTGATGAGTTGCTAGGGGGTATTGATGCGGGGATGATGGGGGCAGAAGGGTACTTCAACTTGGGATTTTGATAGCTCTGTAGCGCTTTCTCGAGGAAGCTATTGCTTGCGCTTTGTGCTGGCTGAAGGGTTTATAAATTTTAATGTAAAACTGGTTTCTTAGTCGCTTGCTTTGCATTTTGCAAACTAGAAGTCCAATTTGAAAAGAAATTGTCAATTATTAACTGATGTTAGGAAACAAACTAGAGTTATTGATCTTTTACTATTTAGTTGGTGGGCATTGCGAAGTTTTCGCATGGTTTAGAAGGGATTAATTTGTGTAGGGCTAATTAAAATTTGCAAATTGCAATTTGTAGTGTTTGTTGATCTTATCTACCTTGTCAGTGCCCAAAGTGAGCGTTTTATTGGCTCAAAGCGCCAGAAGTCAAGAGGAGGGCGACAACCCTTGAAAAAACATGTTGATTTTATTTCAACCGAGTGTTTTCTTTTTTTAATAACTTTATTTATTTTAGATTGTTTTGAAAAGCAATTAGTACTGTTACACGTTCTTTGCTCTGGTCTCGAAAACTTGGCTTCTCTACTGACAGCACACCTCCTCTCCTTGTTTAGGTTTCGTTATTGGACACAATCCTGTGATTTTTAGTTTTTCACCATGGCCTGTGGCTAGAGTATTTTTTACTCTAGCATGCTAAAATAAAAATGGATAAAATAACATGGTAAAAAAAAATTAGAAAAATATTGATTAGAGATTTGCATATGATATATGTTATTAGCATTATTTGAAACTCTTTTGAATTGTAAAATTAAACACATGATTTAATTAGGATAGAGAAAAAAAATGAGGAGAAAAGAAAAAAATATTAAAGGTATATTGAAACTCCGATAATGACATTATCGATATCGTTATAAATATATTGATGAGATGAATTCAATGACATAAAAAAATATCATCAATGATCATCAAAGAAAAAAGATATCGCTCATGTGACTCATTGTGATCATAATTGGTGACTTTTTTTTTGTGTTGTTGGATTCGTCTCGTTGATATATCTCGAACGATAACAATGGTGTCATCGTTAAAGTTTCGATGTGCTATGTCTTCTCTCCCCTAATCAAATCATGTATTTAAAATTTTACAATTTAAAGGAGTCTAGAATGATACTATCAACTTGCAAATCACAAATATCATCTACAAAAATTAAAATATCATCTAGAATTCTCTAAACAATACTAATTTTTAAATATTTTTTATACTGTATTATTTTATTTAAAAAAATGCTATAAACCCAAAAAAACTCTCTGTGGCTAGCCACCGACATTATCCTTACGACAAAACTATTATCGATATTCTTTTTTTTTTATTCGAGAAAACTCTATCCTTCAAAAAACACACTTTGTGGGCCTAAATGAGCGAGTAAAACTCAGGTTGTCCCGGGCTCTTACAAGAGATGCACGCCCTGACTCGAACTCGAGACCTGTTATACATATCTCAAGCCCTTTACCTTCACGTTACGCCACTTCAAAACCTTTATTACTTTTTTCGGTTCTCTCTCGGTATCTGTCATCTTTAAAAAAAACTAAGGAGAGTTAAAAGAAGAGCCAGATTAGTTTTCTTTTCCTTTTTTTTTTTCTTTTTCCGGTCTGGAGATAGCGGAAGAGCATCTTGAATTAACAGACGGGAATCCGATCAAATGAATTAAAGGAAGGGGATTTTACAGCGTTAATGGAAAAAATGAAATGAAGAGTCAAAATGGTTTTTTTTTTTTGTTAAAAAAAACTTTCTTACATATTTATCAGAAGAAAAAAATACGAAAAAATTATTGAAAAAATTATTTTTTCATCTTTTCTTGTTTTTCAAAAAAAAAAACTGAAAGTATTATTATTAAAATACAAATAGTTTGTTAAAATGTTTTTTTCCACTTAAATAAACATGATAAAATAATTAAATTTACATTATTCAAAGAATTATATCAACAACTTAGTTTTTTCTTAATAACTTTTGCCATCGAAGATTCTCTAGATAATGGCCTTATTTCAATTGAATAACAACTCACCATCCACTTCATGTCATACAGGAAAAAATAACGAATCATTTTTATTTTTTTTTGTTAAAACTTGTTATTTTCTGCAACTATTTTGTCTAAACTTTAATGTTTAATTTTGAATTATTTGATTTGATTTTAGATGTTTAAACCTATAGCGGTGCATTAAAAATTAAAAAATTTCATTTTGTATATAAAAAAGAAATTAACTCAATTTAGTGCAATCCATTAAGATTTTATAGATTAATTAGGATGAACTTAATTTATTTTTTTATTTGAATTTATCTAATTAACAACGTAGAAGAATTTTTCTACTAATTTAATTTAAATTTCAGGTTAATTAAAGTATCAAATAAAAAAATTAATTTAAATTATTATATTAAATTTAATTATAATATTAAAAAAAATTAAAGATACAAATATTAGTTTTTTAGATCATTTTTTCCCCATTTGTTTTTTGTTTGCTGGAAAGTAATTTCATTTTGGAAAGTGAATTCCGGGAAAATGAATTCCAGGAAAGTGAATTATTTTCCGATGTGTTGGTAGTGTAATGAAAAATTAGTTGGAAAACATTTTCCAATGTTTGGTTATGTCATGGAAAATGAGCTGAAAAATAACTTATTAATATTTTATTTTTTTCAAGTTTATTAAAATAATAAGGAACAAATCTTATAAATTAAAAATTTAAATGAGAATGAAATTGAAAAAAAATATAATTTCATAAATTATCTCAAATAAAATAAATAATAATCAAAATAATAGAGATCAAATCTAAAAAATAAAAAAAATTAAAAGATGAAGAAATTAAAATAATAATAATTAATATTTCATAAATTATTTCAAATAAAATAAGTAACAATCAAAAGAATGAGGACCAAATTTGATAGATAAAAAATTTTAATTAAAAAATAATAAGGGAAAAGCAAATAACAATTATAAAGATAAGAATGAAAATTAATATAAAAATAAAATTCTAAGGAATGAAATTGAAAAACAAATATTCAAAACAAAATATATATAACAATCAAAAGTTTAAGGACCAAATTTGATATAATCAGCAAATAATATAACATTTCTAAATTTTTCACAACTTCCGGAAAATATTTTCTGTTCAAAATAAAAGAAAAACACTTTTCTAGAAATCAAGCTAAATTTTTCTTTAGCTGAAAAATATTTTTCGTTAACCAGAAAGTATTTTTTGTTTACTAACTTTTCCAATACCAAACAAATATAAAAAAATTTAAAAAATAATTTTTTAAAACCATTCCAAAATATAAACACATCCTAATCCAAACCGTAACCATAACTATAGCGCGGTCATTAAACCCGAAACAGACTAAACCTATGAATTTACTGCCAAACAGGGCAACAGCTCCGCCACGAACAGACACCTATGATTTTACTCAGTGACTCAGAACACTTGTAGAATTCCTCGCCTCTCTCTCTCTCTCTCTCTTTTTATTAAGGTGGATATTCAAGCCGGCTTGCGCGCATCTCTTTCTTTCAATAACTACTCTATTGGTGAACTCTATTTTAATGGCTCAGTCTCTTTCTCGATGGAGACCTATCCGGAATCTACTCTTCTCCACCACAACTCACCTGAATTTGCTTTTTATCAGATACCCAGAAGTTCTTTTCAGGTATATTTGCTTCAATATAATAACTTATGCCCCCCCCCCCCCCCCGTTTTTTTTCCTTTCTTGTTTGTTGTGGCATGTTCACCGGGTTCTAGAGACAACCGGCCGCTCTGTTTTCCTCTCCGATGTAGAACTGATGCTGACTAGGGGTTTGACTGGTTCAAGCTTGAGTTTTTCTAAGAATTTATTTTTTTGGTTGATCAATTTTTGCATTTTTTGATGGGTCCGCTCGAGGCATGCATTATTTGGTTCATTCCACCAAACCAATCACACTATCTTGTTTTACCACGCCAAACCGTTATAAACCGCGGGGTTTATTGCATCAACCAAGTAGGCATTGTTTTGGTTCACCTGGAAATGATAGCACCAGACTGAATTCTATTTATGACCATATTGATGGTATGATTTCCATGGGACTTGTCAGTGCACACCTGTTTAGCCTAGTGGAAAAGGGCAAGCCCGTGATGAGCTGTTGAGGCTCAAATCTATAGTCTGAATCTCATTTATGCAGCCTGGATTATTGCCGTGCGGCTAAGAGGCCTGTTCACTCACTTGGAATTTAACGGTAAACGCCTCTTGCATCAAATCAAATTAGTAAATAAAGAAAAGCTACTTTGATGGAATTTCATGTAGTTCACGCGTTCAAAGTTGAATGCATCTCCTTGAGTATATGTTGCAGCAGTCATTTTTTTTTTATCTATTATTTCAGCTTTCAGGGTTTATTGAAGAAAATTGGCTTCTCCACTGATTAACAATGAAGAGAAAGCATTTACATCAGTCCAAGCACCCATATAATGCACACCGTAAGCATTACCTCCTTAATTCCCTCCTCTTCTCTTGCTTGTTTATTCCTGATGTTTTTCTTATGTTTATTCTGGAGTGAGCCCCAACAACTAGGTATAAGCCTTTGTTGTTTCTGAGCAATAGTCTGTGCTAATATAGGTTCACGTATTACTTGTCATGAGTTGTTGGCATGTGGAAGTTATATAAGCATTTATGTATATTTTTCACAGCTAAATTGTCCGAGCCCCTGAATGTTCAAGCAAAGATGGGATTGTCAAAAAGACAAATTGATGGTGAAACCGTTAAATCCTGATATTTTTTAATCTTCAAAATCAATTGTTGTTGCCATTTATGCAGTACGGAATTCAACTGAAGCCACTATCTGTGCATTCGATTGTAAAGAGCATCCTAATTTAAGTTGTTGAAAGCATGAATAATTTCATTTTTCAAATGGCTATGGATTCCTGAAATATTTTATAGAATTGTATATGCACCAGACATTGTGATAAATATCTTTTTAATATTGTTTTATTGATGTTCCATTTGATAGCTTTTGAGGCCTTATACGGCGGCTCTTGGCAAAGCGTGGAGCTCATAGAAATCAGGGATGGGGCTATGACTCTGCATTTTGCCGATAGTCATCATAGAATTGAGGAGAAGGGTCCTTTCTCAAACATTCGAGTGAAGTCGAGGAAGTCAACTTTATCTGATTGCACCTGCTTTCTGAGGCCTGGTATTGATGTTTGTGTGCTTTCATTCTCTGAACGTGCAAAGAGTTCAGAGGAAGGAAATTCAGAACCTGTGAGTGACCTCATCATGTCACTGCATTACGGAAAGCTCTGTAACTTTGAAAGGATTGTGGATGGTGGACACTTATTACAATCTCGCTTATTGAATTTTTCAAACTATTTTCTTTCTTAAAACATCACAAGACTTTAACATGCTTAAAAAAATTCTTATGGCCTAATAAATACACATCGTAATGCACAAAACATTGAGTTGCTTCCTATAATATATACCACTATCAGCAACGCAACACATAATCAATTTTGCTGCTTGAAAGAGCTGTCATTAAACTTTGCAGCATAGTTAAATTTCAAAAGTTATGGTACTCGTATTTGAAGTTGATTTCAATTCTCTTTCTCATGCAGGTGTGGGTTGATGCTAGGATAAATTCTATCAAGCGGAAACCTCATGAATCTCAGTGCTCATGCCAATTTTTTGTTAACCTCTATGTCAACCAAGGTCCTCTTGGTTCGGAGAGAGCAACACTCAGTAAAGAAACTGAAGCAGTAGGAATCGACCAAATTTCCATCCTTCAGAAGCTTGACAATGATCCATGTGAAGCAGACAACAATAGACATGAAACTCAGTTCTACCGTTGGGAATTCTGTGAGGACTGTTCTTTAGTGCAAAGAAGTAAACTCTTTTTGGGAAAAAATTTTAGCTGATCTTACATGGCTGCTTGCAGCCTCCATTCCGAAGCAAGTTGCATTTGATGTAAGATCAGTACAAAATAAAATTGCCTACCAAATTTTTGGTGGTGATGATGATCACTGTTCACTAAAATCTAATAATCACATAAACTGTGTAACTTTCAAAGTAGAAGACGGTATTTCAACCCCTTTTGTGGTCCAGTTGGATCCCATTGATACTTGTAGTGAGCGAGGCCCTATCAGTGACACAAATGGGACTGAAAAACCACCATGCTATGATGTTATGAACTTGCGGCGGTCAAAGCGTTGAAACGTACAACCCGATCGTTTTCTTGCCTGAGATACTCCTGCAGAGACAGAAATTGGCTGGGTTAGATCCCTGCCATACACACCACTGAAGTGGAAGGAAGAAGAAGAGTTGCACTTACCATTAGCATACCTGTTTGGTACACATGCAGATGCAAGTTGTGCAGAAGAGAAACCTGGCAATGAAGTGCGAGTTAATTCTCCTAAACTAGAATTCTTGGAAGGTCCCCCTGTTTCCAGAACCAAGACCAACTCAAGGAAGATTAAATCAAATGTGTTTAACCGAAGAGAACACCAAGCTGAGCTTGGAGAGGTTGAATCAGGTATAGATAACAGAAGGGAGCGCCAAAAATCCACTGTGGCTAACAGAATAAAACACCAAACTCGACTTGGGGAAGCTAAATCAGGCATGGCTAACAGAAAAAAGCACGGAACCCAAATTAGGGAGGTTAAATTGGGTGTGGCTAACAGAATAGAACACCAAGATCAACTTGCTATTGTTCCTGTGCCAACTGAAGATGATCTGGTTACCTTTGAACAATATGATTCCCCTTTGAAGACTCCTGATAATTTTCCACAAGAGTGTATTGAATTTCCAATCCGTTCTTATAGCAAAAAGGGTTATTCTGTACAAAGGAAGAATGATTTCGATGAAGATATGATGTTTGGAAGTGGATGGGGTGGAAAATCTTCTAGGAAGAAAGTTCAAAGAGCAAGATACCAATCCACACATTTAAAGAGGGATGATTCCTGTAAGCCAAAGACTTACAAGCAGACAGCCTTAAGCGCAGGTGCATACGATAAACTCATAAGTTTTTATATGAAGAACTTTGATTCCACAATCAAGTCAAAGGAGGTAACGCGCATTATTGACCAGTGGGAGGAGTTTAAAGCCAAACACAGCTCAGATCAGAAGGAGACAATGGAACCTTCTTTGGTTGAGGATGATGGAGAAAGCTCAGAAACTGAAATGTTGTGGAGAGAAATGGAACTATGCCTGACATCAGCCTATATTTTTGAAGATAATGAAGTATAACTGTTAATTTGATTTGATAGGTGCCTTATTTTCATATATTCATATCCTTGTACCACATATTTTTCTTTATCACCTTTTCTGATTGGTTCAATGATTTTCAGTCTCGAGTTTCCACTCAGACCACACAGAACTCGAGTGAATGTTGCCAGCATGAATTCAAACTGGATGAAGAAATTGGGATATTATGCCATAAATGCAGCTTCGTGAAAACTGAAAAAAAATATGTTTCAGCACCATTTGTAAGTCAAATTTTTGAAACCCATGATGCAGGTATTTTCAGTTTTTCTGCTCTCTTTTATGTCCCCTCTGGATAGACAAGTGAGTATGCAGGGGAGGCACTTTTTATTTGTAATAAGGGGATACTCTGCAAGGAATCCTATTGCACACTTGTTTAATGTATGCAAAATTTCACCTCTGTAGATTTTGGTTGGTCCTTGCCGCAGTTTCCTAGGTGGTTCAAACAGAATTCTAATTATTCTATGTATGTTTTTGTTTCTGTAGATGGAACGCACAAGCCAGACTGCAGAAAGTAAGCCACGGGATGAAGAAGATTCGGAGCTCAAGCCTGATGAAGATGAGGGCTTGAATCTTTTTAGCAATCATACTTCAGGTGAAGCGTGCCTTTTGAAGTGAATGACAATGTGTGGGACTTAATCCCTGAGCTCAGAGCAAAATTACACATGCATCGGAAAAAGGCTTTTGAGTGTCTATGGCGGAATATTGCTGGATCCTTGGTGCCAGCACTTATGGAAAAAGCATCTAAGAAGATAGGCGGTTGTGTTATCTCTCATACTCCTGGAGCTGGAAAAACTTTTCTTAAGATTGCATTCCTTGTCAGCTACCTGAAGTTGTTTCCAGGAAAACGGCCTCTGGTCCTCGCTCCAAAGACAACTCTCTACACCTGGTACAAGGAATTTATCAAGTGGGAAATTCCTGTTCCAGTTCTTCTTATCCATGGTACTAGATCTTCTAGAGTCTTCAGGCAGACTCCAGTGGCACTTCGAGGATCATGTCCAAGGCCCAGCCAGGATGTTGTGCATATTTTGGATTGCCTGGAGAAAATGCAAAAGTGGCATGCACAACCAAGTGTGCTTGTCATGGGCTATACCTCATTTCTGACATTAATGAGAGAAGATTCAAAGTACAACCGCAGAAAATATATGGCTAAAGTGCTGCGTGAGAGTCCTGGAATGTTGGTACTAGATGAAGGCCATAACCCCAGGAGTACTAAATCAAGGTTGAGAAAGGTTTTGATGAAAGTGGAAACAGATCTAAGAATACTGCTTTCAGGTACTTTATTTCAGAATAATTTCTGTGAATATTTCAATACCCTTTGCCTGGCAAGACCATTGTTTATCAGAGAAGTTCTGAAGGCATTAGACCCAAAGTTTAAGAGGAAAAAGAAAGGGGCACAAAAAGCACGCCATTTCCTAGAATCTCGGGCCAGAAAATTCTTCATAGATAACATTGCAAGCAAAATCAATTTGGACGAGGCTGAAGAGAAAATGCAGGGTTTGAATATGCTGAGAAACATGACTAATGGATTCATTGATGTATATGAAGGCACAGCTTCTGACACCCTTCCAGGTTTACAGATTTACACCATAATGATTAATCCAACAGATATACAACATGAGATTTTGGTGAAACTCCACAAAATTATGGAAAAATGCCCTGGATACCCCCTGGAAGTAGAGCTTTTGATAACCCTTGCTTCGATACATCCTTCCATTATCAATTCTTCTGTCTGTGTAAAAAAGTTTTATGAACAGGAGGAGCTGATGGAACTTGAGAAGTTAAGGTTTGATTGTAAAAAGGGGTCCAAAGTGATGTTTGTTTTGAATCTTGTATATCGTGTAGTCAAGAAGGACAAGGTTCTGATCTTTTGCCACAACATAGCACCCATAAAATTATTCCTTGAACTGTTTGAGAATGTCTTTAGATGGCAGCTGGGTAAAGAAGTTCTTGTTCTTACAGGGGACCTAGAGCTGTTTGAATGAGGAAGAGATGGATAAGTTTGAGGAATTGGGAGGGCCTTTGAGGGTTTTGCTTGCATCAATTACGGCCTGTGCCAAGGGCATAAGTTTGACAGCAGCATCACGGGTAATTCTATTGGACTCGGAGTGGAATCCTTCCAAGACAAAGCAGGCTATTGCAAGAGCCTTTCGGCCTGGTCAACAGAAGATGGTTTATGTGTATCAGCTTCTGGCAACAGGCACAGTTGAAGAAGACAAGTACCATAGGACAGCATGGAAGAATTGGGTCTCACGCATGATATTTAGTGAAGAATCTGTGGAGGACCCTTCTCGTTGGCAGGCAGAAAAGATTGAGGATGATGTATTAAGGGAGATAGTGGAGGAGGACCGGGTGAAGTCATTCCATATGATAATGAAGAATGAGAAGGCTTCAACAAGTTGATTGGAGACTACCTTCATTATAATATAGTGTAAGAAACTGCCTGGTTTTGTTACAATTTCCTTGTTTTTATCTAAGCTTAATCATTTTATCTGTTTTTCATTATACGTTATTCAGGGCTTTTGATATTGCTTATGCTTCTCTGGGGATTTGAAGGTTCTAATAATTTCCGCAATGAAGCTAACGGCAAATATAGTAACTTGCTGAGCCATGTCTTAGCTATTCAGAAATCAGAAAAAGCTCCATCCATGTCCAGGAAGTTCTAGCAGTTTCTCTTCTCGGCAAGATAAATGCCGTCCAAATGCTGTTTAGTTTAATGATCTGTTTATTTTTGTGTCATTCCATTTCCAAGTGCTGTTAGGTTGAAGAATCTGCCAATCTGGTGGTGCCTTGAAACCTGCCTGCATTGGCCGCATTATGGTAATTACATTTTAGCTTGAAATACAATTGTCTGAATCATCTCATAAACTGCTAGGAATTAAGGTTCTCTGTTTTGATGCTTTCTGGGATCACATTTTACATGGGACATGATTTCTTCCAATAATTGGGGAATGCTTCTTGTAGTCATTAATTATATTTATGATTTTGCTTTGCATCAGTAATCAATGATTACCCATAAAGCTTTCCAACTTCCTTTACTCAGACCCATAAAACTGTATGAATGATTACTTTTTTTAAAAAAAAATGAATAATTTCAATGATCATTGGCTTTGGTTTTATCATGTAGACTTGTTACAAGAAAGCCTCTTCTACTCTTCGGCTTTACTCCTTGGGCTTCGTATAATTAACTGGGTCGAGCTTTCTTTGTTTTCGAGATTAAAATTAATGGGCATCAGGCCAGCCGTCATATTTGGTCTAAAGGCGGCCAACACACGTATGCTGGAACATCACTGGATCAAACCTCTTTTAATTTGTGAGATATGAGCGTATCGCTTGAACGGGACCTTCTTTATCCAAAGGCACTGAACAAGGACTCGGGTGGATACTTTGGTCTCGTTTAGTATTGTTGCCATGCTTTTTTAAAAAAATTGAATTTTTTAAAAAGTTTCAAATTTTTTATTTATTTTTTGATTGTTTGATATGTTTTCCTGTTGTTAAAAATAAATTTTAAAAAATAAAAATATATATATTATTTTAATAATTTTTTAAATAAAAAACACTTTAAAAATTTAATCCTGATAATCCCAAACACTACTTTTAATATTCAGTTATCTATTATTGGGCCGAAAAGATGTGGAGGTATTGTGTGTTCTCTTTTTTTGTTTTAACAAATAGCAACTCGAGACTTTTTAAGGGAGTTAAATGTTAAAACTAGTTGAATTATAATTGGTTCACAATGTTTATATATATATATATATATATATATATATGCACCCGAGTTGTTTAAATTATCCAACTCAATAGATTGAATATGATGTATATTAGGTATAAAAACAAGGCATAAAAATCCTGTTTGTTTTTGTGTTTCAAATATATTTTTAAAAAAATTTGTATTTTTGTATTTTTTTTCTACTTTAAATTATTATATTTTAAGTATTTTTAGATTGTTTTGATGAACTAATGTTAAAAATAATTTTTAAAAAATAATAAAAATATTATTTTAATATATTTTTAAATAAAAAATACTATAAAAAATAATTACTAACTCTAAAAGCATCGGCAGGCACCACACTGCACTTTGACGCTGAAGTCTTCAATAGGCCTTTAACAAGGCTTAATTTTGTTCACTTTTTTTAAAGTAAAAAATTCAGATTCTTAAAGCAGTATCAAGTACCAAAACCATGGGCTGGGTTGGGTTGCGTTCAACAGATTTTAAAAGTGTCAAGTGCCAAGATTTCTGGCCCCTTCAAAGATGACCTCGACTAGCAGCTCTTAGAAGCTTCTTCAAGCCAAACACACACCGGTAAGAGTATAATCCAAGTCGGCGAGCCTAAAATAAACACGAATTGCAACCTGATTGTACAGATTTAAAACTTCAACTCGGCTCTCTCACGTATAATCCACACCAAATTCATGTCCTCGACAAGGAATTCCATGGATCCGTATTTAGTATATTGGGCCAACGAGTCGACGTGGCTACTATTCAGATTGTAATCTCTTATCTCTCGTATTGCTTGATTGTTTTTTTTAGTCTGTTCGAGGAGATTGGGTGAATGTTCTTGCCACTGCATACACTGCACGGCTTTCAATTGGCATTAGTATATGAAGAGTGGTGGGTGGGTTTTTTTTTTATATTTATTTTTGGGTTGAGATTTCTCGTTAACACTTAATACAAGCTCTGATTTAGTTGGATGTTTAGGGTTTTGAATGCCTGCGAAAATAAATATTCTAACCTCTCTAGCTGAGGTTAATATATATATACTAAACACTGCAAAAAATTGGACTGGTCATTACCAGGTTAAGATTGATTTGGCCCCTTGATTAATCTACACAAACTGTGGTTTTCTTCCATTTGAAAATACTTCAAGCCAAGGGAGAGAGAAGAAGTAAAAGTAAGTCATCCTCGAACCCCTTCATGAAATGGAGCAGATTAATAACTAATTATTGCCACCCGTTCTTTAGATAGTGTTTGATACGTTGGACACTGTTATTGGATTAAACAGGAATGAATGGAACATATATCTTGTCTTGTATGTAGTGTGTATTGGACTGAATTTAACAATTTATTTTATTTTGGTTTGATAAACACTAGACGGAAACAGCTGACTCGGGATTTGAACGGGATCGGGTTTTAAAAAATAAAGGAATAATTGATTTGATTTAACCAGGTTAAAAACCAGGTTCACCCGAGATAAAACACGAGTAAAAAACCATTGATTTTTTCTGAAGTTTTTTTTTTGAAACTAGTCTACTTTGATTTTTATTTTAATTTCGGTCAACTCATGTTAACCTTGCATGCCTGTAACTCAAGCTATATCCCGAATCAATTCTCGAGTCAAATTTTAAAACTATAATGATAATAACTTTTATTCGTACGTTGATTTGGGTCAACCCGAGTTAGCCCTCTCGTACAGAAAATCAAGTCTGGCCCCATGTCGACTCTCAAGTCAGATGTTAAAACTATGATAATAATCATGTTTATTCTAATGTTGACTCGGGTTAATGATCAACACGACTCGCGACTTGATTCTTGCCTCGGGTTGACCCCCAAGCTTGATTTTAAAACTAAGATAATAGTAATTTGTATCCTTATGCTGACCGGGGCCAATGGTCAACTAACTCATGACCCGGGTCTTGCCCCAAGTCGGGTTTATAAACTATGACAATAACCATTTTTATCCTTAAATTGACTTGGATCAATGTTCAACCCAACCCGTGACTCGAGCCTTCCCTCGAGTTGAGTTTTAAAATTATGATAATAACCACTTTTTATCTCTAAGTTAACCCAGGTCAATGGTCAACTTGACCCGTGATACAAGCCTTGCTCCGGGTTGACCTCTTAGTCAGGTTTTAAAACTATGATACTAACTACCTTTATTCTTATATAAACTCGAGTCAATTTTCAACTCGAACCGTGACTCGAGCCTTATCCCGAGTCGACCCTCAAGTCGAGTTTAAAAACTGTGATAATAATCACTTTTATTTTTACGTTGATTCAGGTCAATAGTTAACTCAACCTGTTACTTAGACCTTTCCCTGGGTAGAGCTCAAAGTCGGGTTTTAAAATTATAATAATAACTATTTTTATCCTTACGTTGACCCGGTCAATGGTCAACCCGACCTGTGACAGGAGCCTTGCCCTAAGTTGATTTTCTTGTCAGATTTTAAAATTATGATAATAACTATTTTTATTTTTATATTAACATGAATTAACCTGATTAATCCTTGTAAATAGAATCGGACAGTCTTATCCTATCTTTTTCAGTAAAATGAAAATCTCTACTAAAACAACCATGAACAAGATAAAAAATAATCTTATATTGTACATGGATGGATGCACCAAACACCTTAAAAAAAAAAAAAAAAAACTTATCCTGTTCATCATTATTGAGGGTACCAAACACTATTAAAGGTTCAATATTGTACCTGACTCAAGAGTGAGAGTTGTAAAGGTATGACCAAATTGCTGGAAAGGGCGGTTAAAATTGGAAGGAATCTTAACTTTAATTAAGGTTTGATTATAAGGAAACTTTAAACTTAGAGGGCCTTCCTGTAAGAGCACAAAGTGGGTGTTCCCTTTCTTTTTCCTGTCTTCCATAAACCGAAGAGCGGTCTCAACTTAAAAACAATCAAGTTGATTATTGGAAGTTGATACGAACATGGAAAAATATGGAGGAAAGGACAAAAAAGTGAGTTAAAAAGATGTCGAAAGAGTAAACTAAACGGTACTACCCCAACTAGCTAAGCTACTTGAGCAGAGAGATGATTAAAGTTTGGTATGGAATTATATAAAGCCCCAAGTTGGATGGCCGAAGTCACCGAATTACCCCTTCAGGTACGCATAGCCACGGAAAAATAATTGTAGTAAATAAATGTAGTGCAAAGGAACTTGCTAGCCCTCAATCTGACCCCCGTTCTCTAGAAGTTTCACAAAAGTGTTGATATAGAACGATATTGGCATCTAGTGAAATTTCGGAACTAGCTCCCAGACCTCAAGATTAAGGAGCTCTCTTCCACCTAGTCGAGGAGAATTTCAGTCACAAATTAATTCTTTCAGATAAACGTGACTGTCAGACCATATAATTGACAACACCAAGATCTTCACAAGGCATGTTACATGATGGATATTAAAAAGATTGACACCGAAATACATAGGATTAAAGGTCAAGCTTGCACGGTTAAGATTATATGTTCTAATCTTGGCCATTCAAGGTTGTGAAAGACAATTTATTATTATTATTATTATTATTTTATAAACCTTCCAGTCTCAGTATGAATAACAGGTTATTTGGATTCCAAGTGTTCATGAGAAAAAACATATAAAGATCTGTTTTTACACAGCAATATAGAATCTCTCTGTTTCTATACATATTCTCCATGCTTTTGAATACAAACCAAAACCCAGATTAATTGATTGAGTTGCATCCAACTTAATTATACTTTGAAAACGGAAATTCCTCTCGAAGAAGGTGAATAGTTTTCTGTCATAGATGACGACCAGGGTGACGAAATATGATTCCAGTTGCATATATATAATGCCAACAGGGTGTGAGGTTTTATTTCTCGTCTGAATTTTCCTCGGAGGATATTATATACAAAACACTTTTTTTTAACTTTCAAGAACCCCAATTTTGAATAGTTTTCGAGAAATTCTATTTTAATGGGCGTAGAAAGAATCGTTATCCCACATAAACTAAAGACTTCTTAACGGAAATTGTTAACACTGTGCACTGACAAAAAAAATTGAATCTCGGACACCAATACTGTAAGCAACCCATTTCTTTGACGAAAAAATGATACATGTGGTGGAGGGTTCCTATCGAAGGTCCATCATTGGTTAATAATAATTGCTGTTTATATTACATGACTGTTCAACCAATAATCGTTCAACGGATCATCCGAAACCAAAGTTAACGAAGAATTAGCGACTGACCAACAGGCCACAAGAAGGGTGGGGAGGGGGGGATGTGACAGATTTGACCCTTAAGAAAACAACCACCAGTACCTTCATCAAGACTGGGCAAAGAAAAAGACATCTACTACTCAAAATAAATCGGAATGCCACTTTAGTCGGTGCGTACTTTAGTCTCGAGATTTTTCAGTCTATCAAAAAGCCACCAAAGATTAAAAATCAGGATTCAGGCATTGGAATACATGTTGTTTTAGTTTTATAAAAAATGTGTCCTAATAACATAACAGAAGCAGACATATCGCTAAACTTTCTTCGAGAAGAGTCTTAATTAATTCTCTGATTCTTTACTGAAAAATAATTTTTTTTTAAAATGAATTTTAGAAAAGTATTTTTTGATATTTGGTAGTGTAATGAAAAATAAGTTGGAAAACACTTTCCAGTATTTGATTATGTTATGGAAAATAAGCTGGAAAATAACTTATTATTGTTTTATTTTTCTCAAGTTTATTAAAATAATAAGGAACAAATCTTAAAAATTAAAAAATTGAATGAGAATGAAATTGAAAAAAAATATAATTTCATAAATTATCTCAAATAAAATAAATAATAATCAAAATAATAGAGATCAAATCTAAAAAATTAAAAAAAATGAAAGGTGAATAAATTAAAATAATAATAATTAACATTTCATAAATTATTTCAAATAAAATAAGTAACAATCAAAAAAATGAGGACCAAATTTGATAGATAAAAAATTTCAATAAAAAAATTATAAGAAAAAAACAAATAGCAATTATAAAAATAAGGACCAAAATTAATATAAAAATTAAATTTTAAGAGATGGAATTGAAAAATAAATATTCAAAACAAATTATATATAGCAATCAAAAGTTTGAGGATCAAATTTGATATAATCAACAAATAATGACATTTTTAAATTTTTCACAACTTGCGGAAACTGTTTTCCGCCCAAATTTTCCAGGAAAACACTTTCCTGAAAACCAAGCCAAATTTTCTTTTGACTGGAAAGTGTTTTCCATTGACCAACTTTTCTAATGACAAACAAACACAAGAAAGTTTGGAAAGTGATTTCCCGGAAACCACTTTCCGGAAAACAAACATAGCCAAAAGGGAAAACAATTTCCTGGAAACCAAACCAAATTTTTCCTTGACTGGAAAGTGTTTTCCGTTGACCAACTTTCCTAGTGACAAACAAACACAGGAAAGTTTGGAAAGTGATTTTCCCAGAAAGTGGATTCCGATAAACAAACATGGCCTAAATGAAAAGTCTAACTAAACAGATCGTCAAGCCTTCAGTTCTGTGAGCAAATTAAGAATTTTTTAAAGTAATTTTTCCTTACAAATATATTAAAATAATATTTTTTAAACTTATTTTTAATATCAACATGTCAAAACATTAACATATCAAAATAAATAAAAATTAGTTAAAATAATTTTTATTTATAATTCTTTTAAAAAATAACATTTAAAACACAATTACAAACACTCCAACATAACTTCGTTGCCAAGATGCAAATGTCTGTGTCCCAAAATTTGGGGGTTGTAGGCTTGTAGATATTGCCTAGGAGTCTAGCTATTACCAAATTAAAATTCTATGACCCCTCTACGGAGAAATTAAAGCTCCCTTTAATTAATTTTTGGTTAATGTGCAAGAGAAGTTGGCAAGCCTGAAATCGGAAAACAATAGGTAACTGTATACATGTGTATCAATCACCCACCAAACAAAGGACATGAACAAAGTGGCAATTTTGTAGTTTTGAATTAAATGATGGGATAATCTCCCCAAACTAAGTCCAAAGAAGTTGCAAGTTGAGCATCAACTTGCATAGTCTTTGCATATGCTGCTTGATAATATCACCCTCAAAATATTTCTCACACCAGACTAAATCTCTCCCATAAAACATCAAACTAATCCAAGTGGGCAGCCAAAATCACTTAAAATCCCAATCCCCTCTTCTATAGCTATGCATATATATCCATGAATGAATCTTAAGCCTACTCAATCTTCAAAAAACCAAGCCAAAAATACGGTAATAACAAAAATCCCAGAGAGATAAGAATGCCTGCATCACTACAGCTCCAGAGAGCCGCCATCCCTACCACAACAACCACCCTTGCTTGCCACAAACAATCACAAACCACCGTGAACACATGGCGGGTCCCACTGACATGGGACGCTCCCGTACCTGACTACGTTTCTTGCCACCACACGCGTTTAGTGGGGCCCAAGCAGTGCTGCTCCGTGGTGGTCAAGACCATCAATGCACCAGTCTCCACCGTTTGGTCGGTAGTCCGTCGTTTTGATAACCCCCAGGCTTACAAGCATTTTGTTAAGAGCTGTCATGTCATCGACGGAGACGGAAACGTTGGCTCCCTCAGGGAGGTACACGTGGTGTCTGGCCTCCCTGCAGCATCAAGCACGGAGAGGCTTGAAATTCTTGACGATGAACAACATGTTTTGAGCTTTAGTGTGGTCGGTGGCGTTCACAGGCTAAATAACTACCGGTCTGTTACCACGCTTCATGCTTCTCCAAATGGGAATGGGACAGTTGTCGTTGAATCATACGTCGTGGATGTACCAGCTGGTAATACTAAAGAGGACACATGTAGTTTTATTGAGACAATTGTACGGTGCAACCTACAATCTTTGGCTCAGATTGCTGAGAAAATGGCGAGGAATGCCCAGATTTCTACATCATCATGAGTGTTTGTTTTGATTGAGACTTTTTAATTATTATTTTTTTGTTTTCGATCGGGGTTGGATTGGTGATCATCATGGACTCTTGATCGATGCCCTTATTGGAAATTCATAGATCGGTGAACGGCGCTCGAGGGTGATATGGTATATTTTGATGTTGTACATGTCGACTTTGTTTCCCTTCGAGATAATTACTACTACATTAGCACATAATCATAGTGAATTTATAAACCTGTATTGTCTGTGTATGCCCTTTTTTAACTTCTTTCTCTCTTTTTTTTTCATTTGTTTTTTGTTCAATGAGGGGAGGGATTTTGTGCCTCTTAATTGAATATATAAATTTACGGGTACCAGGACTATCAATAGCTGTGAATATATCGTCTCTTCTTTACTAAATTTTTCGATCGCCCCTCTTCCTTGTTGTATTTTTTTGGGCCTGTTAGTTTAATGCAAACTAGTTTATTTTTTGAAAGCACTTTACTTACATAAAAAGTAGATTTTTGTAAGATTAATTATTTTATAATGTTTGATATTATTATAAAAAATAAATTGAAAAATAGTTTTTAGTGATTGGCTATATCATGAAAAATAAGTTAGAAAAATTTAATTTTATAAATTAGTTGAAATAAAAAAATAGAGATTAAATATGATGAATGAAATTGAAAAAAAAAATTATAAATCATTTTAAATAAAATAAATAGCAATAAAAAATGATTATTAAATTTAATAAATAAAAAATTTTATTTAAAAAAATAAGAGAAGAAAAAATAATAAGAGAAAAAATAAATAACAATAAAAAAATAAGTGATAGTATAAAAAATAAATTTTAAGGGATGAGATTGAAAAAAAAATATAATAATTCAAATATTGATGATCAAATTTGATATAATTAATAAATAACAAGGTATATTTTTTATTTTTTAATAATTTTTGTTTAGTATTTTATGCCCGAAATAAAATGAAAATATTTTCTTAAAAGCTAAAACAAATATTTTTTTAACTGAAAAGTGTCATCTTTTCTAGCAATAAATAAACACAAAATTTAAAAAATAATTTCAAATTTTCATTTTCCATAAAAAAACACTTTATTAATTTATTTGTTTTCTTTCTATCAAGAAATATGCTAAGAGAATTAGATCTATATTTTTATGAATCCTAGTTTGCACGAGCTAGTATTTCCTTGGAGCAATAAAATCACCAAGCTATTTATTGGTAATAGATTACATTTCCATTTTTTTTTTTTGGAACAATGGATAATAAATTTAACGAAGATGTCTCCCTATTTATTGCAATGGTAAATAAACAATGCTCAACGTGTCTAGGAATTCATCTGTGCTATGTGAGAAAAGAAAGAGTGAATTCCTGCTGGGGACATTAGCAAGTTACTGGCAATTACCAAAATGCAAATAATAGCACTGTAACGTAAGTATGCCGAATGATGAATCTCATGCTGCAAGTCATGATTGTAGAGGCCGATACACAGAAAGTAGGTGTCGAACGTGGCTTCCAGCTTGATGTTTACTCCACATTGATGATACGGTAAGCTTTATTTCAACGACCAGGAGATGCAAAGGCTAGCCAGTGGCGATTAATTAGGATAAAAAAAAAAAAAGGGTGCTGTACGACTATGTTCTCTTTCTCTCTTTTTTTTCATTTCTTTATCCTCGAGCCCATACACCGATACACTGTCAGAAATGTATCCTGTTTTTAACGCTATTATTGTACTAGCTATGGCTGCAGGTCTCATTCCAGTCGGCAGTGATATTTTATTTTTTCTTGGAAGCTTCTTACCCATTTAAGCTGGAAATTACAAAGAAATCGGAACAGTTCAACCTCTTAATTTAAAAACCATAACTGGGAATTTTCCTTATTGGCAATGTCTTGGACGGAGAGCTTTATAGGTTTAAAATACTCTCAACAGGTGCTGTGCAAGTTGGTTTTAATTATACTTATTAGGTGTTTGACATTGATTTTCTAACCTGTTTTCTTTTTTTAAAATTAATTGTTTTTTTATTTTATGTTATTTTTGGATTGTTATGATCTGCTCAAAAATAAATTTTAAAAAATTAAAAAGTTATAATTTTAATATATTTATAAATAAAAAAAAACTCATAAACACCCGTTAACATTTTACTAGAAAGTCTAGAAACACAGGCAACTTGTAGATTTTGCCCCCTTTTATATTCTGTCTCTGTGAACCATGTGTTGTGGCTGAGAGTATTGTTCGGCAAGTTGGCGTGCAAGTGGGCAAGCAGGCTTTTATTGTACACCGGCCGCCCTTGTTCCCGTATCAAAACAAATCAAAGCCACCCATTTGTTTGTCCACCGTGAATTGACCTCACAGAGTTAAATTTTCTTATCAAGCCGCCCTGTAAACCCAGATTATCATGTTTTAGGCTATTTCCCCCCCGACATGGCTGTCAGAGCTCTTACGGTAAGAGTTTTAAAACCCGACCCGGTAATTGACCCGGTATAATGATCGGGTTACGGGTCAGATGGATTGACCCGGGTTAACCCGGGTCAACCCAAAAAAATGAATATTTCCCGTGAATTTTCATTAATGGTCAGAGCGTGATTTACTTTTCTAAACAGTTCTTTTACCAGACATGAAGCGCTGCAAAAGTTGTCTTAATTTGGCTCTCTTTGGTTCTTTTACTCTCACGCTCATGCCTCCCTCTTATCCCTGTCTTTAAAATCTCACACAGCACCCCACCCCACTATATTGAGAAATTCTCTCTACATTGAAAAGCTGCAGAAATTATCTTGCTCGCCTCCCTTCACCCTTTCCTCTATTTCCCCCCTCTTTTTACTCATCTCCTGTAATCAACAGAAACTATCAATGTTCAATGTTTTCCCAGGAAAAAAAAAAGAAGAAAGTTGTGTCAAAGAAGGAATCCCAGTTATTGATCTCTCTGTTTCCACTAGAGAAATAAGTAACAGAAACTTCATCTAACCTTAATTTGCATATCTGAACTAAAGAGAGCCAAATAAAAAAAAAAAGAAACAAACACCCTGCAAAAACAGATTTAGTGTTTCTGTTTGCTGAGGGCCAAAAGAGAGACGGGAACAAAATCTGGTATGACTTGCCTTGAAGTCTTTTGCATGTGGCTTAAATTTGTCTGCTCTTCTTTGCAACTGATATGGCTTCAAAGATTGAAGAGATTGGGTTTATTTTGTCTTCGTGTTGCAGATGGTTTGATTAATTGATAGTAAAAAGCTAAAGCCAAAAACAACGTCGTTTTATTTATATATATATATAAAAAAAAACAGCCGGGTCTTAACTGGGTTTACCCGGGTCGACCGGTCCCGGGTCAACCCGCCGGGTCGACCGGGTTTTGCAAAGCCAATTTCCGAGCAGGTTTTTGCCTCTACCCGGACCGGTCTCAGGCTCGGATCGAGCGAGTTCTGGGTCGACCTACTGGACCGATCCGGGTATTAAATACCTGGCTTCATTAGTTTTCAACTTCAGGTACAGAAAGTCCCTCCAATTTGTATCGGATACTGTGGAGGGGTAAAAAGACAAACTATCCAATTACTTTTACAAGATAGTTATATTTTTAATTAATTAGACCAATAAAAACTTAAGTTGTCCCATGGGTTTCACAAACTTCTAGAATATTGTGTGTATGGGTGTTGTATTACCAAGCATCCACGTAAATCTAGGAGTACTGTGCATAGGAAAATTTTCGAAGGTGAACTCAAAAAAACGTTATCAGCTTATTTGTGTTTTAAGATGGTAATAATAGTTGTTTTTTTAAATATTTTTTATTTGAAAATATATTTAAATAATATTTTTTTTATTTTTAAAAAATTATTTTTGACACCAGCACGTAAAAATAATATGAAAATATTAAAAAATATTAATTTCAAATAAAAAAATAATTTTTTTTTTTAAAAAAAAAACTTTTAAAATACAAAAATAAATAAAATCTTAATAGGCTATTCATCAGGTCTAAGTGACCATCGAGCCGAAAAATTTATCACGTGCAGTGGACTGCCCAAGCATAATTAGTTGATACGGCATGGAACGATAGAAAGAAAAAAAAAAGGATTTTCAAGCTAGGAATATAATCCTTGTTCATAAAGAAATTTGCTGAGAAAATTCTAATATATTTAAGAAAGTCAATAATTCATCAATTCTCATGAAAAAAACAACACATTAATTAGTTATATATAAGCAAAAAAAAGACCTACCAAAGCAATTCAAAACTAAGAAGGAAAAATAATTAAAATCTAAATTAATTTAAAAAATAATTAAAACATTATTCGATCTTGATTTGTTACAATTAGCTACCTTCCTGTATATCCGTGTCTATAAAACCTCGTGAGTAGATTTGAGCCAAACTCGATGGTGAATTAAAGATTATACAAGTTTTAGTCAAATTACGTGTTATACATGTCAAGACTTCCTCGTGATATTTCACGTCACACCGAAAATAACTTCTCTTGGAGAAAAAGGAAGCAAATTAATTTAATATGAACGCAGTGGTTGTTTGTCAGAAAAATTGAGTAGCAGGAGCATTAAAATATAACCTAATTAATGTTAGCTATATTTATTTCATTCAACTGCAATGTTTCTTTTGTACACTAGGAAAATTCGGCTCGGTAATATCTCTTGGGATTTTATTTCCATTAGCATTTTTGTTGGCATTATAAATTATAAACAAACATGCTGATGAAATATTCCATTAGAAATTGAGAGATGCTGATGAAATTGTCAATGGAATAAAACAAAATGGAATTGCCGATGGAAATTTCATGGCAATTCCATGTTTTTTTTCTTTTCAAAAAGCTTTATTTCCTCCACTTGCCGGTACATTACCTTCACTAGACCATTTATCCATGTCTTGCAAAAGAAAGCACCGAGAAAGCACCCACAGTACATCAATAAGATCAATGATAATGCCAACAATAGCAATTAGGATATACTTCTGAGCAAAGAGACCGCATGGAAGCCAAAAAAAGAAGTCAGTTCATCATTCTACAACCATTTACCATTTCCCTTTGTTTATGAGTTATTAAGCTAGATGCTAAACGATCAAAATTCAAAGGAAACAATGAAACATAAAGAGTTTTGGTTTCACAGACCCAAATCCAATGTATGTTTTTTCTACCTACACAACTTAGCCTTTCAAATCAAGTTTTCTACTGAACAACAGGACATGGAAGAAAATGATTGCTAACAGGACATAGAACAATAAGGTGCATTTATTTCCACACTTGCATGTTACATTGCAGGGGCCAGCAGCAGTGGGGCATGCAATGAGATCGTTTTAACTAAACAAAGCCTGATTTTCCACAAGTAATTAATCTATATAACCATAAAGTGACATGAACAAAAAATCTTCTAAGAGAGCATTGATCTGGCACCAGGAGCGCACATTTCCAAATTCACCCGTGAAGGTACGTATGGTAAGCATTATTAGAATGTAGCGAGGGTTAGTTCTAGGTTTGTTTTTCTAGCACTAGAGATGAGCAACTTTCATTTTTACTTTGTCAAAAAGCTTGATTGAAGGCACCTTTAATTACTACTTTCTTGTTGGATCTAGTTATTGCAAATCTTTATTCCTGACCAAAATCTAAAAAAAAAGGAAGAAGAGAAATCTGCATCTCACAGAGTTTCCCGAGACAAGTTCAATTTTGAGCCTTCGAATAGAGCAATCAGAATGCTTTATGTGTGAGGTTATTAAGTAAATCAAAATCAATCTCACAACGAACATTTGGACAATTTCACAGAGATAAGCTTATCAGCAAGCAAATGTTACCTGGCCTAACAAAATCAGATAGACCAAAATCAATAATCCTCATTGGAGCATCCTCATCAAAAAGTATGGAGTCAAAGCTAAAAAGCAACTAAAAATATATGAAGTATCAAAGGGAGTAGAAGCAGTCCTTCTCCTTTAATACCTTGATAAAATCTTGTCCAGTAGTTCTCCATCTTCAAATTATCTGACAATAACAAATATTTAAAAAAAAAAATCAGAACAACTTTGAAATTTTGCAATGGCATAGAAAGCAAGCCGCAATCCATTCATGGAATTTGATCATATTTGTATGAAAGGTTAACTCTGAGTAAGATATATACGTACTCCATGACAACATAGACATTGTTTTCATCCTCAAAAGCATCATGGAATTTGATCATATTCGTATGCCCCAATAATGCTTTCCATATTTCACCTCCCAATGAACATCTTCAATTGATATTGTTGTTGTCATCTGCCAATCAACACCCATTTAGTTAGCAGAACACCCCAGCATTAATTCAGTCATACAATCTCTCAACTAACCAAAACAATCAATTTCAGTTCAGATGGCAATGGACTTTTTTTCCGACAGTTAGAAGTATCACGGAACAACTTGGAGTCAATCGACTTAAACATGAACAATCGATATTTATCCACCTCTTAATCATGCATCTAGCAAACTTTGACTATAACAACGCTCCAATTAAGAATGTTGGAATCTACACTGTAGAGCTACATCTATCATTTAGACTTTATCGAAAGAAAGGAAATGAAATGGCAATATCAAAATCTAGGGTTTCAAGCACACTTACTTCTTGTGCCTCTGCACAGATGGGGAATTCTTCGCATCCTACTCTGCAAAAACACAAATATCTAGTTGATTCTGTAGAAATTTTAACTACATCACTCTTCAGTTATTTATACCCAAATCACTAATAATCAGATTTTATAACATTTATATTTATTTTGCTCCACATAATTGTAATCGATTAAGTAAAATAGCTTAATTGAAACAAAGATTAATATAGGTCATGTCTAAGATCATAAGAGAGAAGGAAGGAAAGGGGTTACCGGTGAGGATGATAGAGAATCTGGTGACAAGAATTAAGAGTGCCAGTGATGGCAAAGTCGTCAAAGAAAGGCCAGTAACGGTCCCATTCTCCCCGGAAGAAAAAACAATACTGATCTAAGATCTAAAAAAAAATAAAGAAAAAAAGAAACATTTTTGCAATAGTTACAAGAGAGGATTCAGAGGGTTGAGAAGGGTTTTAAAGGGGGAAAAAAATCAACTTTTTGTAAAAACATTTTTCATCTGCAAAAAAAACACGGGTCAAAAATTTTCAACGAGATTTTCACCCGCAATTTAGTCGAAGATTTTTACAGAATTACCGACAAATTTTTATTTATTTTTTATTTTATCACCATTTCCTTAAAAAATAATTCATAATAACTTTCGATCTGTAAAATGCAACGAAATATATTTCATCCATGTTTTCGTTGATTTTTACCAATTTTCAGATACAGCTATCATACTCGGGTGTTAATTTACCCGGTAAGCATGCTTGTTTTTCATGTTATTGTTTTGAATACCAATCTAAGAAAAATTGATGGAATATGAAGTTTTTTCGCAAATTCTACAACCAGATCATAGGTGGTGTTTGCAGACCACTTTGATTAGAGAAATTTAAACAATTGGTCAATATTAAAATCCAAAAAATTACTAAGCGGGTTAAAATTACTCCTCAAGCACTACAAATTCGGGATAAATTTTAGCTCTGGAGAGAGAGGGTAAAAAGTTTTCAGGGGAAAGCTTAATTTATCTTGCCTTTTTTTTACTATCTTTCTCAAACTTATAATTTATATATAAAAAAATTGCAATCCATTTTTTCCTCTTTTAACTGCATTTCGTCAATGAAAATTTCTATAATATATTATTTAATTTTTAACCAAAACCACCATTAACACACTCAATTTTTAACCTCCCACCAAACAATTACAGCTAAGAGTTCATTTTTATATTTTTAAATATTACTCATGTAATAAATTGTGGGTGATTTCATTCTTGTGGGTGATTTCTCATAGTTAAGGGGCTATTTCTTAATTTGTGGGTGTCATTCTTCTTTTTCGTATCCGTCTGATTTTATCAGATCCTTTTGAAACGGGGAGGATTGATCTTCTCATTTTCTTTATGTTAGGCTATATATGTTTCTAAAATCTAAATGATTAAATTCATAATATGTAAACACAATTCTATATATATTTAAAAATATAAAGCATGAATCATATCTATGATCGAATTCGAATTTTGGAATCGAAAGTGAAGATTATAGGAGGAATGCAAATGCTTTCGAAATGGAGATGGTACTCACCATCGAGTTAACGATATCCTATGTCCAGTCCAGTAGACTAGCTCTTACTGATGTGGGGTCGATTGAAATAGTACGGGGGAGGTTGAATGCTTGGTGTTGGAGAGTTCGGAGAAGCCTACTGCGAGTTGGGTTTAGAGGCATTACAGGGATGATCAATGATAGATAATAATGTTAATCTACATTTTGGGAATTCCATTGTAATTTCAAGATGCAGAGTATAATTTTAAAATACAAGAATTTAGTTCTGCAATTAGAACAAATCAATTCAATTGTACTTGAATTTTCTTTTACAACGATATTATACACATGCTCATCCTTAATCTTTTTTTCATTTTTCTTATCTTTTCCACTTCTCCCATGCATCACAATTTCCAAAAATCGCTTCTCCGTACCATCATCAAATAAACCCACTGGAAACAAAAAGGAGGATTCATGGCTTGCTAGTGTATGTGCTATGGATAGAACAGCTTGGCAAATAAGAGTTCATTCCAGGTATCCTGAAGGCCAGGCAAACACCAATGCACACAATCTGCATAGCTAACAGGATTAGCAATTTGTTCAGGAGTCAATGGACTCCATTGCTTCTTGTATATCGAGGTATGCGCATCTTTGCGGTAATTTGAGAGTAGTGTGATGTTGAGAAATGTGATGGGGAATCTTGATCTGCTAAATTCATCTCCGATTACTTCCATTATGCTTCTCTTGCAATCCGATCCCCAGTATGTGGCATTGTCAACTAGAGTTGTTTCGTTGTAACAGCTGTGACCCGGTTCGCCTCCCCAGTCTATGCTCCTGCCCAAGAACTTCAAATGTTAGTCCCCTGTCTAGATAAGCTAAACCAGTGTACTTTTCTATGATGTCATATTCTCTCATCTTTGTTGGTTTGTCTAACAGAATCAATTTGGTGCATAACACAACAAAATCAGACAATGGAAGAGAGACAGTCTGCTCACTTTTGATGAGTAGGTGACATGCTGGTGAAAAAGACCCTTGTTTTCTTGCGGTTCATATTCTTTCTCACCCATCTCAGCATGCTTTTCATTGCCATACGATACGCATCCTCGGGTGACAGCTCTATGATATCTTTTGTTTCATCTTCGAATGACCCTTGCCTGGAAAACATAAGCTGTTAGACTTCAATTCTTCAAGCTAATACAAGCTACAACCAAGAAAACTGTGACAAATTATGAGTGAAAAGCAAGTATTTACAAGATTTTTATGTCTTGGCCAGTCATCCACCATAGGTAAGTATTGAAGACTATAATATCAACGCCTTTCCAATTTTTCCCATGTTTATTGATTGAACCTCTCCTCACAATTCTATCTGATACTCTATGAATGACAGCATCATCCGAGTTTGATTCAAGGAGAAATGGTGCCCAGTAGAACTCAATTGTTGCATTGTATTCCTGTTCAAACATAAATGAAGTTACTTTTTGTGTACAAGTTTCATATATATATATTAACAGGTGATGTGAAGCAAATTAGAGAAGAAAATTAATTAAATTCACCTTGGCAGTGAAGACCGTTAAAGAACCGAATGTTTCCATGGATTTTTGGTCTTCAGGGATAAGTCGGTGGAGAAGACAGACCATGGAAACATATTGACCCCGGTTCAAAGAATCACCAACAAACATCATTCTTTTTCCTCGTAAGGTTTCAAGCATCAATGTGGCATTAAAACTGCATAATATGTGACAAAAGTGTTGTCATCTACATGCCAACAATCTTAATTCCAATGTTATCAATGCAATGATATCCATCAAAACATCAATCAATCAAGTAAATAACATGGTGTGGCAATTTGTGGCCATTGGGATGAAACTACTGCACGAAAACTTCAGAAAAGGTGTCGTTTCTTGTTTCTATTGCTCAATGCAATAGTCAATTTCGATTAAAGCTTGGAATCAAAATCTTGGGTCTGCAAAATAAAATAAAATAAAAAATACCTTCTCAAAAGTGCAAATAAGAACGATGATGATTTGGAGAGTGAACGAGTTGAGATACACCTTGTGGGTGTACACAAACTACTGGACCCGGCCCACTTGACTACAATAGATGAACAGCCCACATTCGGACAAGTAATATGGGCCTTCTCACAGAGGACTACGGGCAGAGCTCGCTATCCCATACTAATATCAAGCCCATTTAAAGGTAAAACTGATGCAGAAATTAGAGACAGTGATAAGACTAGGATAAATTATATTAGTCCCTGTAGATTATGTGATGTTCCATTTTGACTCATTTAATTTAATATTTCAAATATCAATCTCATAATTATTTATTTTTTCTTGAATATTTTGGACCTCTCTCTCTCTCTCTCTCTCTCTCTCTCTCTCTCTATATATATATATATATATATATATATATATATATATAAAAGAGATGGTAGAATATTTCAAAAGGAATCAAGCAGAACGGATAGCAATAAATAAAAAAAGTATAATAAAAGAAAACAAAAATTAATTAACGTCAACGATGATATGTTTATTCTTCTTCTTCTTCTTCTTCCAATCGAAGTGGGTCACACGATAGGGAGCATTATTGAGAATCTCAATTATTTATATTTAATCAACGTTATTGCTGATCTGTCCTATTTGATCTGAACATGCCCCCGAATTTTAAACAAAACATGCCCAGATGAAAGCAGAAACTGGAAGTTTAGGAACAACCACCACTCACATATATATATATGCACATCTACTGATCATGGTTTATCTGTTGTTACACGTCACTCCAAATTAAACTTTATGCATTTAAAGAAATTTAATAAAGTTTCTTACACAATAATTTTAATTACATGATTTTTTAGGTTTAGAAGTATTTTAAAAATATATCAAAATAATAATATTATTTTTTAAAATTTATTTGCATCGCAATATCAAAATAATATAAAAACATAAAAAAAAATTAATTAAAATAAAACAATCTCAAAAGTACAGTCAGAACCAATTCCAAAAATTAATGATATCAAAATAGAATTAACATGGTATAATTATCTTTATTGAAACATGATTTTTTAAAACGGTAAAATTAATAGTTATTCACAATTGCATCGCGTGCAATTTAGCAAATTCCGTAGAGAGAAGAGAGCAAATTAATATTTACCTGGGAAGATCACAGCCATGAGGTTGCCATCTCCAGTGTTGATAATCCTTCTCAGGCCTGCCATGCTCTTGACATGTCAACTGTGGCTGTATGTACGGACACTCCGATTCTTCATAAAGTGGCCGGTTTGAATCGTCCCACACCCACCTCCCGCTAAAAAAATCACAACCTTCTGGGGTCCTCCCCGTGGAGAAAGGTAGCTTCTCCCACTTCTTCTCTAACCCCAAAACATGATATAATCCATCTCAGTCAACCACACGTTTCTTACACAAAAAAACTTTTTTCAAGGAAAAAAACAACAGACGAATCATATATAAATAGAGTACTGAGAGAGTTAAAAATCTGATAACCACCGATCGAGTCAACTCACCGGTTCTGGACGTTGCTGGACGGTCAAGGTTGGGGTCGAGCTGGCCAAGGAGGCACATGAAATCCTCGCCATAAAGAATGGCAACAAAGACTATGAAAACCAATAGAGTGAGGAGATAAGGAGAGAGACGGGCCTTTCTGATCAGAGATGATGATGACGAAGAAGAAGAAGAAGATGCAGTGAAAGGTTGCTTCATCTTTGAAAATTTAAGACTGCGTTTAATGTTCATAGCGTTATATAGAAACAATTATGTAGGCTTGAAGCATTCGAGGAAAGAAAATACTAGTGTTGATTTCGATGTCTCATGATAACGTTTTTGATTTTCGTCTACAGGTTTAATACAGCAGTACTCGCTCTCCCTAATAATTTTTATTTTTTTTTAGGTTTAGGAAGAAATTATTAATTTGATGACACTCATTAATAAATTATTAAAATATGGTTGGTGACTAGTTCTCAAAATGCAAATACAATTGACTTGTTCAGATGCATGTATAATAGTAATAATTAGGTGTATCAAATTATCAATCGAGATCTCGAGAACACATAATTCAATGGAAAAAAAATAAAAATAAATTGTATGTCGAGAAAAAAAAGAGTAATAACAAACAAACAAGTTCTGGTATTTGATCCTTTGCCTTGCCTTAGTATTGTATTTTTGGTTTTTTTATTTATAAATTGATACTTAATATATATATATATATATATATATATATATATATATATATATAAAACACTGTTTTTACAGCATGGTAAAAATAAAACAATGGAAACTATAATTAACTTGCCATTTGGAAGAGAAGCTGACACGTCTTTTTGGCAACATTTGTTCCTCGCAATGACATGACAAAAAAAAATCTAAATTTTCCAGCTTTGCATCTCCCATGCATACAGAAAAGATTGAGCTATCATGAATTAATTAATAAAGAAACGGGTCGCATTACCAGGCACTCTTGATGGAAGATCCAAACCATTGATCAATGTTAATCTCTTGTATCCAGCTATGAATAATAATCAATTATTTATTGCAAGGAAACAAATCACGACAAGCAGGGATATTAATAAATAGTCAACAAATAATCACATGAATCTGAATATAAAGGGATCGAAATGCTATCCCCTATATTCTCTTTATTTTACACTTTGATCTCTTTTTGTTTCAATTTTGTCTCTCTTTAACATTTTTTTTGATAAATTGATCATAAATTTTGGTATTAAAAAATGTAATTGAAAAAAAACAAATTTTAATAATTATATTTTTTAAAAGCATCGTGTATTATATAATAAAAAACCATAAGGTTTAGAGTTTTCTGTGATGATTTCTTTGTTGAATGAATGTTTGTTGCATGTATTTTTTTTTAATTAACGTGGGTGTCCGGGTCAGCTTGTACGTATCTTAACTAATCCCACGGGTTCTAAAGTTAACAATCATGTAAACCTTCAATGGTTATAAGGTTTGTGTAATTCGAACTGGTGAATTTGTTACATGCATTATTATTATTATTATTATTATTATTTGGTTAATTTGTTGCATGGATTATTAAACTGCTAGGTTGTAAGGTTTTTTTTTTTTTTTTGTTCCTAGTTCCAAAAAAATGAGCTTCTGAAACACTTGGAAATGTTGACATCAAACTATTTTCAAACAATTACAGTATTTGATGAAGACTGTTGCAAATTCTTAATATATAATCCGTTCATATATTGTAGTGTTTCGTATCTATCTAAATATCTATCCTGGTTTTCATGTCCACGTTTTCTCAGGCATTGTATGTTGCAAAAGGGCACCGGGAAGGAGAGTCAAGGCTCATGAGAACAAGTAGAAAACCACGCCCTCCCGGCAAGGGGTGGTGGCGCATTAAGACACTACTAGGGAAGCTGTAATAATTTCTTAACTTGTACGTTAAGATCAGTAAAGAGATGGATAACAACATCATTTTGCCTTGGCTTTTTCATACCAGACTTGGCATTTTATATACATAAACGACACATCCACCACCACAACAATTCGACCAAGAGAGCGTGAGGAGTTACCATTCTTTATTCGAGAGGTTTAGGTGAGAATTTGGTAGTATTTCAGCTTCAAGTGGTTGGCCTTCCTTTTCTTGTACATCCGACTTTAAGAAATTATATTATGGCGATAGATTAACTAACACCAGGATTTTTTTTTAAAAAATCTGTTATCTACCTAATGACCGTAACTTCTTAATTATTCGGTGCCTATCCATTGCCGTTGAGAATTAATTTATACAGAAAAAAGTTAGGGTTTAGAAATAAAGATATCTTAAAATGATGACATGGGAAAGAATTAATGACATCAATGGACTAGTTGAATAACTTAAAATTCACATTTTTGTGGAGGAAACCTTCCAAAATCGTAGTTTGGTAGTGGTGGCTTCGGTGCAAATGGAATAATGCCAAGAAGTCCCAACGAAGTTACTTCAAATGCCAAACATTGTGATTATAAAAACAGTGAGAAGCAGATGAAGGCTGCTCGTATATCTTTATCACCTGGGTTGTTTTTCTTCTCAGCATTCATCTACCATCACTAGATTTTCTCATGCACAACTAATGGCTGGCTGTGCTTTGCAATCCAAGCAACATGGACGTGACTCTCAGTCCTCATAATCCAGAAGATCAAGGGAACTAAGAAATGATGTGCTGGGAGCTATAAAGGTAAGCTACGCTACAGAAAAGTGTTCTAAGCGTTACATATCCTTTTTGGCCAACTAGAGAACCTTTCTGTCTATTGCTTAATAGAAAATAAAATAGAGCGCCTCTAAAATGGCTGCAGTAATTTTTTTGCTTGGGTCCAGGAAAGTGGTCTTCTTTTCCTTTAACTCGGCAATCAATCATCAATTGATGGAATGGGTCGATGCCCAAATTAGAAATAAAGGGCAACAGAAGCCCAATTACAAAATGCAGATAAATTAATCAAGACCTCAAACAAAAGGCCATCAACTCTAGCCCAGTCCTTAGAAAATCCTGAACACAAACGATGATTAATTCTGTGTTTATTGCTGTCGTCCCTTGTATATTTTTTTCCCTTCAAAATCCTTAACGTCCCAGGTCTCAATTCTTATCAAAGTTCAAACTACTGTACAAGGAGTCAAAGACTGGGCCACTATTTCCACCATTACTACTATTTTCTGAATTCTTTTGGATATTGAAGCTTTTCGTTTTTCAATCATCCTTAAAAAACGTTTCTCTTAAATCCAGACAGACACTTAGATTTTGATTTTGAAAGTGAATGGAAGAAGCGGCGGGTACAGAATGGACACCACCGAATCACCGAACCCAAACAGAGTGTTAACGAACAATCGCTTCTCTGATTTAGAACCTTCAATCTCCGAACCGGTTCTCGAAGCCTTAACTCAATCCGGGTTCGATTATTGTGCGCTATGCAGCTACCAAGACGTAGCCGTCGACGCCGCCACTGGCTCCGGAAAAAAAACTCTAGCTTGTGTGCTACCTCTCATCGAAATTTTTCGCTGATCCTCTTCTCCTCCCAAACCTCACCAGGTGATTGTTTTATTCTTTACTTTTCTGCTCCGTTCGGCTGCTGATAAATGCCAGAAAGTTTGTGTCTTTTTTGTTCGAATGGAAAATTAGTGATTCTTGTGGCCAGTTTTAGTGTAGGGTTAGTGTTAAACTTGCGTAATTTAATTTATTGCTTATTCAATTAGAGTAAGTTTTGTCTGTTTTAGTGGATTTGTAATTTGGTTGAATTCAGTATTTGAAATGCTGAAAAAAATATTCTCATTTTCTTTGATTTTCTTAGCTCTGTTTGGTTGCTGAGAAAATTTGAAAAATGAGAGGAAAGTTTTCATTCTTTTAGCTGTTTCAGTATTGAAGATGGAAATTTTAACTCTAGTGGGTTTTGGGGATTTTTTTTTGCTCAGTTGCTTCCTTGCATTTGTTTTTAATTTTGGTCATGTTGCTTATTTATTAAGCTGATAATCTGAGTGTTTTATGTGGTTTACAGGTGATGGGAATAATTGATTCTCCTACAAGGGAGTTATCCTCAAAATATACAATATTGCACAACCTTTTATCGCGACCTTATCAAATTTTTAAGTCCCTGCTACTTGTTGGGGCATGGATGTAAAAGCAGATGTGAAGAAAATAGAGGAGGAAGGAGCTAATTTATTGATAGGGACGCCTGGGAGGCTATAATGGAGCGTGTGGATGTCTTGGATTTTAGAAACCTTGAGGTAGTGATTTTTAATCACTTGACGAGGTTGATGCTTCTATACCCTCATGTCTGTAATGTTTCATGTGTTATCGTTCTGTAGAAACGCAAAGCATTTTCCTTGGTTACTTCTATGGAAAGAAAACGTGACCGCTTAATTAGGGACATCTGATAAAATGTTGCATGCCTTTTTAAGAAGTGTATTGAGATATCCATGAACTGAAATTGCATATTATGGAGATTGTAAACAAGGATGATTTTGTGGTGTGCAGCAAAAGACAATCATGAAGCTTATTGGTAAATTTGTTCATTGGATTTGGTGAAACAGGTTTTGATTCTGGATGAGGCTGTAGACTCTTGGATATGGGATTCCAGAAGCAGGTAACTTCCATTATATCTCGCTTACCCAAGCTGCGCAGAACTGGCCTTTTCTCAGCTACTCAAACTGAGGTTGTTGAGGAGCTATCCAAAGCTGAGCTGAGGAATCCTGTGAGGGTTGAAGTTCGAGCTGAAACAAAATCTTTGATAACTCAGCATCGACTAAAAAATCAGCACCTTCCAGGACACCATCAGGCCTTTACATCGAGGTATATTGTACATTTAGATATGATAATTCTACAGGGCACCGAGTTGTCTTTCAACTTGGGTTAACCCTTCATGTTAATGGAGTGCAATTGGTGGTCAATATTTGTCTTTAGTGGAGTCACTATGCTAAATCCATCTTTTCTTTCTGCTGTATCTGGAATGCAAAGCAGGTAAGAAACCATCTCAGCTTTTTGATCTCCTTATCAAGAACAAGTCTAAAAAGATTATAATGTGAGTCATGTTTTATATTTTAAAAGGATAGTAAATGCAATCTACATTATTAAGGCCTGATGAGATATCATTCTTTTAAAAAAGATGATTTCCATACATCCGCAGATACTTCATGACATGTGCTTGTGTTGGTTACTGGGTGGTTGTTCTTCCACGTCTCACTGTTTTCTCTGATATCTTTTCATGGGAAGATGAAGCAAGTAAAAATTTGAAGATGAGCCCAGTTTGTCGATGACAAAATCTTGAACTGATAGGTGTTCATACTGACATTTTTTTTTTTCTTTTTATGCCTGACAGACTGCAAGAGAGAAAGTTTGGACTTCATTTACTTATCTCGCAAGTGGCATTCTTCTGTGTACTGATGTTGCAGCATGTGGACTTGACATTCCCGGTGTGGATTGTATGATGCAGGTAGCGTAGAAACTACCTAGATTCTGTGGCCTTGTAACTTTATGATGAGAATGTTATGATTCCATGTTAACATTATTAGCAATTTTACTTTAAACTTTTAATTTCTAAACTTAATTGACAAGTGAAAATCCTTTTTTGTTTTTAATCTTGCAGCATGATCCCCCTCAAGATCCAAATGTCTTCATTCATAGAGTTGGTCGAACTGCTCGGTTGGGTGGACAATGAAATGCCGTTGTTTTTCTGTTGCTAAAGGTATAGCTTATCACTTCTGCATTGAAGACCATCATTAGTTCTTAAATATGTCATTTGGTGTTCTTTGTTCCTGCTATTTTCTATCCACTGCTTCTATTTACAACAAAAGTGATCAACGTGGCTGCTTTCTAGCAGGAGGAAGCTTATGTGAAATTTCTGCGCATAAGAAGGGTTCCTCTTGAAGAAAGGACATGTGCAGATGATACACATGATGTTATTCCTCAGGTGAGCACAATTGTTTCCTAGTAGTAACTTTGAAGATGATGATAGAGAAACAAATCCTGATTAGGTTCACAATGCTATTAGTAAATGCTGAATGACCATTTTTCTCTATTGTACACATATCATTATCAAGCTTATTTAGATTTGATGCCAGCAGTACATGCTGAAATAGTCTGTGATTAATTATGGTGCTCAATTCAGCTAATTGTGTCACAATTGAAATTTGATATTTTTTGTTCATATGTTTCCAGAGTTAATACATCCACTGCTATTGTTGTTATATGCTGAACACTGGCTTTCTTTCTGTATAATGTATCTAGCATCATAGTTCATAGCTTTCTTTTCTTCTATGCTCTTCTATTTTTTGGTAATTTATTCAATATCTCTGGTCATTGCCTGTTTCAGGTACGATCTGCTGCCAAAAAGGACCATGATGTCATGGAGAAAGGACTGTGGAGAAAGGATTGAGAGCATATGTTTCTTACATTCATGCAGTGCATATAAAGATCACCACTGCTCTTACATTTTCAGGTTAACAATTATGCTTCATCCTGTTCTTAACCCCCCCGCCCCCCTACCTGCAAAAAAGCTAACTCTTAACTGGGTATGAAGTGAGACCATCTCAAGGCTTCTCATCCTAGGGCCTTACTTCTGTTGGACCATAACTAGGTTCGCCTTATGTAATTATCTTACAGTTGGAAAGAACTTGAAGTTGGGAAGTTGGGCATGGGATATGGCTTATTGCAGCTCCCATCGATGCCTGAGGTAAAGCACTACTCGCTTTCAACCAAGGGTTTCACTCCAGTTGATGACGTCAATTTAGAGGAGATCAAGTACAAGTAAGAGTTCCTCACCATTCCTAACTTACCTCATTAAGTGTAAAGAAGAGACTGTTCAGTTTGTAGCGGCAATTGTTGATGCTAGTGATGAGTACTTATGATTAAATATCTTATGCCTGAAATTTTTTAATGTTCTCATTTGCAGTCTGATTAGCTATTTGATTCATATATTCTTTGTCATAGTTTAGCAGCTTCAAAATTTGGTTTTCTCCTCACTTAAGCTTCACCTGTATTCATATAGATCTTTAATGCTTAAACTCATTTTCCTGTGCATGGTGTCCAGATTCCATGTGCTGTCATCAAACTTGATCTACTCATTTTCTTAAGCTATTTAATTCTGATAGCCAATGATTGTGATCAGGGATAAATCTAGTGAGAAGAAAAGGCAGAAAGATTTGCAAGCAAAGAAAGAAGCACAGCAGTGAGAACCAAAACCCCAAAATCCAAGCAAGACCCCCAACGCCGCACCTACCGTCATGAGAAAGCAAACTGCTAAACAGAGATGAGCTGCCCAAACAATTCAGGATGAATAAGAGTTGGCTCGGGAATATCATTTATTGAAAAAACTGAAGGGGACAATTGAAATGCATGGTTTGCGGATAGCCATCCTGTGAGTTTACATGAATGGTTTCTCTGCTGCAACTTTAATGTGGGCTTTAAAATTGAGGAACCAACTTAAAACTCGTCTTAGTCACCGGCTAAGATATTCAAAGCTTGCTGTGAAGACTGGACTAAAATCTTCTACAAATGCTGCAAAGTTTTGTTGCAGAGAAACTGTATAGGTGACACAGAGACGTGTGATTCCCTCTCAGTTTTGGGTTTACATGAGGGATACATGAGTGATTCGAGTGGTTGCTTCTGTTGCCATTGCTTTTACCAGTACTAGTCCTAGAGGTTGTTGCAAAGAAGGGCACCGAAGCAGAGGACATTATGTTGATGTTAGTGGTTGTCAGCGTGCACTAATATGAATCCATATTGGTTTTGTTCTATTTGATGTTGACAGTAGTATGAATTTAAATGGGAATTGCATGGTGATTAAAGGCGTCGATATGAGAGGAAAAAATTATAAAATACAAATGAAAAAGAATTTTCTCTGTACGAGTATATCCCAACCGTTTGAGCTTCCTAATCAATTTGGTTTTGAATTGTTTTTGAGTTAATTGTTAGAATCGTAAAATCTTTTAAAGGTAATTATTGACAGGACTCGGCTCTCAATTAGGAATAAAGTCCCGTTAAACCTTTTTTATGTGCTGCCTATTGTTGCTTATTACCATCATCACTGTGCTATCTTTGTCGATATCACGGTATCTTACAAAACCCCTTCGTAAAGCAGCAGCTCATTTTGGCACATCAATTCTAATCTCATGCTTGTGCAATATCAAGTTAATAAAACTTCGATGAATCCAGCAGTGCCATGATCATTTCAATCATTTTTCACGTCGCAAGGGCGGACGTGCACAAAACAGGAGCATGGTAGACTTCACGAGAGCAATCTGCACGCATTTTTCTGGAAAGATTAGGTTCAGAATTATTGAAAGTAAGAATTGTATTCTCCTACTTGCTGTATCAAAAACCAAATGACACGCTTCTGATAAAAAGCGAGATGCGTTCCCTCTTACTTGCTGCATCGAAAACCAGATAACTCGCTTCTGATAAAAAACAAGCATATCCTTTAATTGTATGCTAGTCTTTGAATGTACCATCACAAAGACGCTGCATGCACCGAAGTCAAAGTCTTCAGCCCTTCGTTTCTTTCCAAGGAAAAAGCCAGGGAAACTACACAATGACTAACAATAGAAAACACCAATCAAGAACTTGAATACACGTATGCACTCAATGATAATCCAATCAAATACAATCCATCAATTCTCCCTAGGCTCTGTCTCGGGGGTCGAGTGGCTTATTTTCTTGTACATCTGTTCAACATTAGTTTATTGCATACCCTTTCACCATCACCATCTCTAATATTTCTGTGAAATGTAGCCTGTTAATTTACCGATTAAGAGAGAGAAATTACAAAACATGGCAAGACCTCGGGAAAATCACCAGATCTTTATTTTCTGCAAGATCCCCTGTAAAGAATATTTTAAAATTTTGCATGATTTCCTCCGCAAGTTATATGCCTCTGACGTATTTAATATCAGCGTCGATTATATCAGATGTTTATAGTAACCACTTACCTATGTCTATATGCTATTCGTTAAAGAAGTATGGACACCCTCAAGTCTTTTTCCTTATTTGCCGTATTTGCTGGGTAATAATGAACAGAAAGCACATGTCCACACGTACTTTCAAGTTTTTTAAAAGTCCCACCAAACATCCAACGCCAACGCCAAAAAAGTAAAAACAGCAAAACAAAGAAAATAACCCAATACTTTCTATCACAGAATCAAGTCAACCTGATTACACTTGATTCTCTAACAAGGTAGTGGTGGAATTTCGTGCCAAAATCTTATATTATAACCACCATTATCAACCCTTGGATCCATACATGTAAACTACCAAATCCTGAATCTCTCTCTTTGCAATCTCCCCCTCCTAGGTCCTAACCATGTCTGTACCACAAGAGCATCAATCCTCCACCGTGGACCCTCCTCCCCCCCCTCCATTTGATCCAACTCAGCCATCCATTCCCATCTCCTACCCTATCAAGACCCTTGAAGACTTAGGTTCTCGGGCTTACTTCAAGTCCTTTCACTGCCCTTTTAACATATGTTCTGTTCCTCTTGAAAATTCTGTTTTAGATAACAGGCCCAGGGTTCTTGTGTGCCATGATATGCAAGGAGGTTATGTGGATGATAAGTGGATCCAGGGAGGGAGCAATCCTGATGCTTATGCAATTTGGCATTGGTATTTGATTGATGTGTTCGTTTACTTTTCACATAATTTGGTTACTTTGCCTCCTCCTTGCTGGACTAATACTGCTCACCGACATGGGGTTAAGGTACTCAAGACTTGTAATGCTTTTGACACTCACTTTTATGCATGGTCATGAACAAATGGAACTAATTAGAAGAGTATGTATATGTGTGCGTGTGTGTGTGTGTATATATTTCATTTGATGACTTGTTGGGATACTCACTTCAGTGCATGACGTCCTTGTGCCTATGAAAACCAAGGTGTTAGGGACTTTCATCACAGAATGGGATGAAGGGAAAGCTATCTGCAATAAACTGCTTTCAACAAAAGAGTCTGCTCATATGTATGCCGAGCTGTTGTCAGAGCTTGCTGTTGCTTTGGGTTTTGATGGATGGCTGGTAATTGGTATATGGATTTTTAGGAGTCCCATTGATTGGATCATTTTCCATAGCTGATAAATGAATCGTTACTTGCAGCTCAATATGGAGGTAAAATTGGAGTTGGGGCAGATTCCTAATTTGAAAGAATTTATCAGCCATCTAACCCAGACCATGCACTCCTCATTGCCTGGATCTTTGGTGATATGGTGGGTGATAAGCAATCCCATTCACTTTATTGTTTAAAGAATATATCTTGCAGAACCAATCTCGAAAGTTCTTATGATTTAAATTATCATTATTATGCAGGTATGATAGTGTTACAATTTATGGAAATCTTAGCTGGCAGAATCAACTGAATGATAAAAATAAGCCATTCTTTGATATCTGTGATGGCATATTTGTAAACTATTCATGGAAGGTATCGCCTTCTCCTTTCTTCTCATATGCCTTTTGATTTCATTTTTTCCATTCTTCTTGCATGCCAATTCTGTTGTTTCCTCTGCAGGAAGACTACCCAAGAAGCTCAGCGGCTGTTGCTGGTGATAGAAAGTTTGATGTCTACATGGGAATAGATGTGTTTGGAAGAAACACTTTTGGTGGTGGACAATGGATGGTATGTAGCTTATGGTGGAGAAGACAGTTTTTTATTTATTTTAAATTCAGGTTCCATTAATAAGTGTTTGACATATCTCTTACCTAGAATGAATGCAGTGGAAACTTTCAAACCATCATGCAGATCAAATCACAGGTTCCATTAATAAGTGTTTGACATATCTCTTACCTAGAATGAATGCAGTTGAAATTTTCAAACCATCATGCAGATCAAATCACAGCTTCCATTAATAATCAGATGCTAAAACATAATCAGTAATTGGAAAACCAAATATGAGTGGCGTATTAGATTGCTAGTTTTGGCATTTCTGCTAAGACATGTCGATGTGCTAGATTCATGTATCTAATACAACTGTTTGCACATCAGACAAATGTTGCATTGGATGTGCTGAAGAAGGACGATGTGTCAGCTGCCATATTTGCACCCGGATGGGTCTACGAGACTAAGCAACCACCTGATTTTCAAACTGCTCAAAATCAGTAATTTACTTCTCTTTCTGCAGTTTCCACAAACCTGATTAGATATCTTTGAAATTATCAGTACTACCTTCTGTTATGGCTCTTCTATAATGTCAACTTTGCAAAGTGATTTCTAACCAAAAATAATTTCCCAAGTGATATTTTTTTTACGAATTAGTACCCTGTAATTCTTAACACAATTGTTATGTTGAACATAATAGCATGCTTCTGTGGTCTGCAGTTGGTGGTCCCTTGTCGAAAAATCATGGGGAGCAGTAAAGTTTTATCCTAAAACCCTACCATTTTACTCAAATTTTGATCAGGTAGAGAACATGTTCCAACTCGATGAAATCTTCTTCCATTTATCAATCATTTACGCCACTTGTATCAATTGAAATAATAACTGTACGGATTACCTAGCTCAATTTGAAAAGCCTGTGCAAAATCTCAACCGCCATTGAATTCATGTTGAAAACATCATCTTAGTTCTGGTTTCCTTGAGTTGCTAGGCTGAAACTCATCTGGCAAAACATGAACTTGGTGAGCTTGGACAATCAATTGCAGAATTTACTGACGTTCAATTTTCTTAGATCTCCAATATTGCCAATAGTCATTTGGAGGATTTTATAAATGAACAAGACCTCAGTTGGTATTTCACACAAACTAGTTTTCTGTAACTCTGAAGTCTTCAATGTCGTTCAGGGCCATGGTTATCATATTTCTGTTGAAGGAGGCCAAGTGTCAGATGCTCCTTGGAATAACATTTCTTCTCAAGGCTTTCAGGTGTGCACCTAATATACCTGTCATTATCAGTGATTTTGCCCTGGGCTTGTAATCATGCAGCTTTTCTTACCCTCGTGTTTGTGGCAGCCGTTCCTCAAGTTCACTGGTAACCCAAGTCCTGATACTATTGAAGTCTTTGTAGAGTAAGTATCACGGTGATAAGTATCACCCATTTCCTTGAAAATGCCTTCATCAAAACCATTATTTTTACGAGTAAACCACACATTTTCAACCCTTCTTAAGAAACAAGTGTAACATTGGGATCGGTTTCGTTTTTATATCCTTCAATGTTTTCCATCTGATTGATGGGGGCTGGCCACCAGTTTCTGAAGCCCAGTTCTTGACTTGGATGTATATTGCTGTAAATTTTCTAATAGTTTTGACTAGCATACAAAATCCTGAATGAAACATGTATTCGAATGGTAGTTTCAAGGAAGCATCTTACAGAGGAGGAGGTAATATCACATTTAAAGGGACTCTTGAAGAGAACACAGATTTTACAACAATAATCTTTCAGGGAGAGCTGCTTATGGATGCAGTGCCTCTTCACATAACACATTCTGTAAGCTCTCTTCTGTTTTGTGGTTATTGATTAAGGCTGGGGAGAGAAGACTGTCCAGAAGATCATAATTTTCTAATAGTCTTGAGATGATAACAATTTCCTTAGATATCTCTATGAACACCTAAACTAATGCAGGTAAAATCAGAAGGGGATTCTCTACTGGGACTTTCACTTCATTTCTCTTCCGCTGCAAATGAAAGGACGTCAGTACTTCTTGCATCCTGGGGAACAAACCAATTCTCAAGAAAATTCAGTAAAATCATAGCGCCCTGTCAAGTTAATAAACCAAGAACTGCTCCAGGATGGGCTGTACTGGAGAGTAGTATTGAAATGAATGGATACACATTAACAGAAATTCATGCTGTTTGCTACAGGCCAAAGCATGAGCATTCCCAACTGAGGTTAGAACATAGAACAGATGGCTCTGAGGATACATTAACGTATAGTCCAAAAGAGTATCACGCAGTCCTTGGTCACATCACAATGAATACTTCTAAAGAGAATACATATTTTCCTCCCTCTAGCTCATGGCTTGTCGAAGGTCATTATATCAAATGGAGTTCAGGTTCCCAGGGTTCCAAGACCGTTAGTGTCAAGATCGATTGGAAATCGAAAGACGGAACTGACTCTCAGTTCCCCAAATACAATATTTATGTCGAGAAGTTACCAAAACAAGCTGTTCGAAATCATGGTGTAGGACTAGGAGGGGTTCAGGAGTACCTTGGAGTGGCAAATGTAGAAGCCTTTTATGTTTCTGAACTTCCAATTCCTGCAACCACTTCTAGCATCAAATTCATTATTCAAGTCTGTGGTGTAGATGGCGTTTGCCAGAACATGGATGATTCTCCATATTTTCAACTCGATGTCAAAGGTTAGAAATTTTGATTTTCTTCTTTTTTTTTCATTTTTTGTTATATATTCTTTATTCTTAAGGAGGAAGGGTGATGGTGCTTGTTTCAGCCCAACGTTATAGCACTTTAATAACATGACTTGACCATATGTGTGGCAGCAACGACGGTAGGCGGCAGAAAGATGTTTCAACTCTTCAGCTATGTTGAAAGGAATAACCTAGTAAATCCGTGGGCACATTCGACAAATGGACAACAATTACTAGGCTGCAAAAGTCATGGGGTAAGTAATAAGCTGAAAATTTCTAGTCAGACTCGCAAGTTTTATTGGATGCGTCGGAGAATATCAAACTCGAGACCTCTTATAGGAAGGAGGGACACTACTGCCAGTTGAATTACAACTTATTGGCACAAACTCAAAAGTTTGAACCGTTAATTTTATCCTTTCCCCCAAGTGTCTAAACCATTTAATTGAAAACAAATTCCTTGTGAATTGCAGAAGCTTGGTATTCGGCACTTTGAGTGGTTCGACTCACTAATGTGTGAAAGATCGAAGGCTGTTATTAGAGGGCTTTTGCAGAGTACTTCAAGAATGGAGATCAGGGAGTTGCTGAGGTTGCCCTCAAGAGAGAGGAAAATCTGGGTCATTATGATTCTATCTATGGTTTTTGTCATACTTCTGTGCACATTATCAAATGGGAAATGGGGAAAGGAAACTCTTGTATTTCCCTAAAGATCAATAGGGTATTTTAGCTAGTTAGATTGTATGATCTAACTAGTTTTAGGAGAGATATAAAAAACTTCCCTGCATGATTATGATACACAAAGGTTTGTGAGATTCAAGACAGAATCATTTCCAAGACCATAGCAGATGATTAAATTCAATAATGCTACAACAGTTGTAATTAAGACGCATGACATTGTTGTTCTAGCTGTATCTCTGTGCATTCCATGTGATGTCTCATGTAGTCTTACCGTCCCAAGAACAGACACATACACACAGCCTAATCATGTGAACACAAAAGGGAAAAAAATGATGTCAGAACTTAGAACTACTAAGAGAGTTGTATCTTCAGGTTGACCGTACCAAATCGAAACATATCAGAAGACGAGATATGGGGATAACTCCTACTCTCTTTTTTCCCTGATAGTAAGTCAAATTTTCTCACTTTATCTAAGTAACCGCTTAGAAAACGAAATGCCGATGAATATTGCGCAACTAAGAAGCGAAATGTCCGCAAAATGATTTTGGCTGAGAGTGCAGAAAAATAAGATTTGGACACAGAGAGGTAGTTGACTGGAAAAATTTACAGTGTAATTAGTGATATTTTATTAATAATATTTTATTTTTAAAAAAAAGATAAACAGTTGTCATAAAATCTTAATAAATTAAAGAAACTAGTTGTCTCAAACACAAATCTGTAAAAAAAAACCCCAATCATTGCATCAAAATACAATTGAGATGGCGGTACCTTTGGTTATGTTTTGTCTGTGAATTCTTGAATCTTTGATCCAACGACCAGAAACGGGTATGTATACGAGATCATGCTTGTGCATAACCATAGTGGAACCTTTCTCAAATCGAATCCAGAATTGTAAAGCTCATCCATCTCACATTCGACATATGAAGTTTCTCGGTAAAACAGGAGAGAATAAAGGCAAAATTAAAAGATTTTGCATGAGATAAGAATTACACTCTCTTTAGATACCCTCCAAAACCAAATCAACGACAAGAACACACCGTAAGAACCACATAAAATAAAGTAAAATAAAATATTCCAAAAAAAAAAAAATATATATATATATAAAGCGAAATTAGTACTTACCATGTCTTGTCTTTCTTTGAAAATAAACAAGCAGAGGAGTGAATGCTGATATCTCTCCTTCGTGCCTACATCAACCGCCAAACCCTAGTCACTCTCTACAATTTCCTTTCTCGAATACTCAACAAAATGAATTCCAATGCCCCCCCACAAGACCAAGAATCCCCCACCATTGATCACCCTCCTCAATTCGACCCATCACAACCCTCCATTCCAATCTCATACCCAATCAAAACCCTTGAAGAGCTTGAAACTCGTTCTTATTTTGAATCTTTTCATTGCCCATTTAACAAATCTTCTGTTCCTTTAAAACCCAAGTCTCTGCCAAATAGGCCTAGGCTTCTTGTTTGCCATGATATGCAAGGAGGTTATGTGGATGACAAGTGGGTTCAAGGAGGCACTAATCCTGATGCTTATGCTATTCGGCATTGGTACTTGATTGATGTTTTCGTTTACTTCTCTCATAGTTTGGTTACTCTGCCTCCTCCTTGCTGGATTAATACTGCTCACAGACATGGTGTCAAGGTACTTCTTTTCTTATTTATCTTTTTTGCAATTCTTTAGCTGAAATGGGTTTTTTTTTAAGTTAATTTATTAGTGGAACGAGTTTAGTTATTGAAATTATATGTGAGGAGATTCTTTATTTTTGGACTTTTTTTTCTGAATTAGCAGGACACTGGTTCGGTAAATATGGTCCTTTTGGAGTTTATATGTGAAAAGATTTTTTCCTTTTGGATTTTTTTTTTAATCGTAAGGAAGCTGCTTTGGTGGTGAAGTTGTGAATTCTGGTTCTTTTGTAGTTTACCAAAGTTTTTATTATTATTTTCAGTCTGCAGTGATATATGAAATTGAAGAAAGAATTGGTGTAATAATGTCACATAGGGTAGGCTTCTGCATTGGTTATTAATGGTTTAAATCTTGTAAATAACATCTTTAGTTTATTTTAATTTTTAAAAATGGTTGGTTGAATGGCAATGTGCATTATTGGTATAATCTTTGATGTACAAATTTCGACTTTTTTGCTTTGAGTGCCAAGTTAAGAACTTGTTGGTAGAAATTAACAACCTTTTGCATTGATCTCACAGAAATCTGAATTTGATATATCCTAGATTCAATTTTTACTTTCATGGAAAAAACATTAGCCTGTAATTGTAAAACAAAATCACTTGTTTTCAATGGGAGCTCAGACACTATGGTATTTTTTTCCTTGGATACTTTGGTTTTGCCTATATTATTCTCGCTTGATGTACTGTTATAAGTGGATGGCTGAAGGAATTGATGCATTTAATTTTATTCCTTGTTCCTTTTGATGGAAGGTGTTGGGCACTTTTATAACAGAATGGGATGAAGGAAGACTTATTTGCAATAAATTGCTTGCAACAAAGGAGTCTGCTCAAATGTATGCTGAGCGATTGGCAGAGCTTGCCATTGATTTGGGCTTTGATGGATGGCTGGTATATAGTTTGTTAAAATTTCGTATGTTAAATCTGAATTTATCTTGGACCAGGTTAAATAATTCGCATCGTGTCATTTCAATCACTTTTTTGATGTGTTTGAAAGTACATGCTAAATGTAGTCTTTCTCCTTTATGTCAAGCCTCCTTTGACAATTACTACCAGAAATTTGCTTTTTTCTTTCAATCTTTGATACTGTGCTCCATGATACAAAGAGACACGTTAAGTATTTGGAGCAACAGAGAATGCTTTTCCTGAGGAAGAGTGGAAAGGAGTTCAGATGTGATTTTCATTCTATTTCCATGTGCTTTTTGTATCTTTATCTTTTTCACTTACCTTTTCAGTTGAGGTCGCAATTGCTTATTGCAGATTAATATTGAGGTTAATTTGCTTGAGGAGCAAATTCCTAATCTTGAAGAATTTGTGAGCCATCTGACCCATACAATGCATTCCTCAATGCCTGAATCTTTGGTAATATGGTGAGTATTTAAAGTACTGCATTCTACCTATCCATCCTGATTTTTTTTTTTTTTTTTTGTAGTGATTATCACCATTTATGCAGGTATGACAGTGTCATAACCACCGGACATCTTAGATGGCAAGATCAACTGAATGAAAAGAACAAACCTTTCTTTGACATATGTGATGGCATATTTGTAAACTACACATGGAAGGTACCAGATTCTCTTGTTCTCTTCCATATAGACCTGATTTTTTATTTTTTCATTTCTTCATGTGCACAAATTTAATCATTTGCCAAGCAGAGTAACTATCCAGATCTTTCAGCTGCTGTGGCTGGAGATAGAAAGTTTGATGTCTACATGGGAATAGATGTATTTGGAAGGAAAACTTTTGGTGGTGGACAATGGAATGTAGGTATCTCTCCATTCATTTAGACATTTGAATCTTAATTACAAGCTCTATCATATGATGTAGGTCTGTTTTCATCATTCTGATCAGATTCAGTGCATGTGGAAGACATTCATTGCACTTTTTTTTTTGTCCATTGGTTAACAGTTATGATATCCACCCATGTATTTTGTTAATATTTTGATTGAGTTCCAGGAACATGTAATCTAAAAGACCAATGTCAGCGATGATCTCACTGTTTTTTTAAAGAAAAGAAAATGCCATGATCTGTTTTATCTACTTTAAAGGATTATGGCTATCTTCTACTCTATAAGAGGTTAGTGGGGCTGAGGCTTTGTTATTGATCCAATTAGTGGGTTTTGGGAGAGTGAATACCTTGAAAAAATATGCCGTGTCCACCTTCCACCTGAAACAATTGGATACTTTGTCCTTATGTCGAAAATGATATTGTGGACTTGTAGCATTCTTGATGCTTTCTGTTTGAAATGGTACCAGTTTTTGTCACATATGGATCCTGTGTTTATGCTGGATTGATCCATATTTTCTGTACATTTGATAGGAGTTGGCTCTCATTTTCTTTTAGGAAAACAAATCATAGCTCTCATGGGTGAAGTAATATGATCTATGGCAATGCCAATATGGGTGGTGATTTGGAGGAGTTTCTCCCTGTTGTATCTTCCTTTCTTTTCATCCATAGTTATATCATTTTTGTGCCAAAAACAAAAGAACTGGTGAAGGAATAATGCTCAAAGCATAAAATATAAACTTCTTAAGGCATGTTATGAAATCATTTGTACACCAACAATGGCATATAGGTGTTGAGTTTGTCACCTACTGTACTTTAAGTTGTGGATATAGTTTAGTATTCTTTGCTAAATTTACATCTTTAAACTTGCATGGGGAACTGTAGCTTCTTCTTAATCTAGTAACTGTGATATCAGACAAATGTCGCACTTGATGTACTAAAGAAGGCTAACGTGTCAGCTGCCATATTTGCTCCTGGATGGTTATACGAGACAAAGCAACCACCTGATTTTCAGACTGCTCAAAATCGGTAATCCTGTTGTATCTTTTTGCAAAATTTCATGAATATAATATTTTGGTTCTGATATGGCTTTATGTTGTACCGCTATAACATATGATGCTTCCTTAGCCTTCTATATCTCCTGCAAAACTTGTCTAGATTATGAACTGTGTTTCCTAATACCTGATACAAATCAACATCACTTTTGCGTTAGAAGTTTAGATGCTCTGAAACTTTTCTTTTGCTTTCTGGATAAAGAAAGATGATGATGCACTTTGCACAATGCTTTCTGATGTTGGCTGTGATGTTTTGTCTTAAGATTCTCTTAATGCTTTTCTCCTCTTTACTTGCATGCATGAACTCAATAAGGTCAACAAATATCTTGCATCCATACTTTTTGATATGGATACTGTCTTTTTCAGAGAAATATTACATTAAATTATATGTACTGGCAGCTAGAATAACAGTTTTCTCTTAGAATTCATTATCTTATTCCTTTGATTTGTGTAAATTTGTTCTTTGCCAATGAAACTGTTATCATCTGTTGTTTGCTCTGAACTAAAAGTTTTTTTCCAGATTGCCTGGAGTCATTAAATGACACTCCTTTGCTCCTCATTACTTTTCTTCTTGCAAGTCAATTTTCTTGCAAGGGTATGAATTTTGCATATGCATAGGTTAAAAGTAAAATATTTCTTTTTCATTTGGTACCTAAAAAATCTTAACACTATTTTTCTTTATGAGTTCAATTGTGATTGTGATGTACTTTGTGTTTGCAGTTGGTGGGAACTTGTTGCTAAATCTTGGGGAAGAGTAAACAATTATCCTAAATTACTACCCTTTTACTCAAATTTTGATCAGGTTTCAACTACATCCTACTCTTTACACTGATTTCCTGAAAGCTGGAATGAATAATTGTTGAAATGATTTTGCAACTTAGCAAGCACTCTTTCAGATTGTAGCAGAAAGCATTCAATGAAATAGGTTTAAGTCAAATAAGAATTATACATTGTGTTTTATCTTTCTGTAAGTGAGCTGGTGATAGGATTCCATTCTTCTCGATGCAGTTTCTGCATTGTCCTTGAGTAATCATGTGATTGCAATCATTGGGACTGATCTATAAATACTATTCATGATCGTCACAAGGGTGGAGGTCAAGCATCCTTCCAAGTATTAGTTTTCCAAGTACTGACAATCTTGATATTTTTCAGGGTCAAGGCTATCATATTTCTGTCGAGGGAAACCAACTAACAGATGCTCCTTGGAACAACATGTCTTGCCAAGGCTTTCAGGTGTCTTTTAGTATGTTTGGTTTGGCTTGTCTTGTTTTTTGATATTTATAGGAGCTTTCAGTTTTCTTTCATTTCACCATGTAGTTTTATTTTGTTATGGAATGAAGAAATTTTGGAGACTTCCAACTATCTCTCCAAAGTGCATTATAGAGAAACTTTTGATCTTTCAGGACAGGCAGAAGTCACACTTGCTATCTGTTATGAATTTTATTAATAATATCAAATGCTCAATATTCAATGAAGAGTGTATACATTCTCACAAAACATTGTGACCCTCACGTTATTATTAAGTCACAATTTATGATCCTTTCTGAGTTCTACCTGCATAGATGGGAATTTAATAAAGCTTTAGTGAAGGCACGTGAGTAGTATTTTAATTCATGTCCGCCAAGGAAACTCCCATAAAATCCCTGTAAAGACCAAAGTGTAGCTAAAATTACTACCATATCCCAAAGCAATAAGAAAGATAATTTTTGTTGCTGAGAAATTCTGGAACTGCACTCTCGCAAAATGCATTATACCATAGCAAAAATAGCACACCTCTCCAGCACTTGCCCTCTTTTTGTACTACCAAAGCCTGCAAACCCTGTGAGAAACATCTCCTCTATGCATCAGATGCACATTTTCCAAGCAAATACTAGATTCTAGCTTGTATCCAGCAATAGTGAGTTCAATCTTGTAACTCGTACAGCTGCCCCTTAAAGCTAATTATCAAAGATTTGTCCTGCTTATCTTTGTATGCTTTTGCTTCTGTGTTTATCTTTGTATGCTTTTGCTTCTGTGTTTATCTTTGTATGCTTTTGCTTCTGTACCATGGCTTTGTTTGGCCTTGCTATGTTACAAGTTAAGCAGCTTTTTGTGCAGCTTTTAAGGGTAGAAGTGTTTGATAAAAAAACTTGCTTTTATAAAAAGCTGGCATGCCAAAGCTGATTATAAGAGAAGCATTCCTTCCCCTGCTTCTCTTATAATCAGATAAAAGGGATGCTTTAGCACAAAAAAGGTGAAACAAACCCCGTGTGTGTTATGGAGATGGAGAGGCATATTTGGTCAGTTCAGTTGGCAAAATTTAGTTTTTAATGGTCTATCTGAAATATTCCAATACCTGCTATTATTTGAGCAGCCATCAGTAACATCATTGACACCAGCTTGTCACCATGTCTTATTTTTCTTATCCCTTCTCTTTTGGCAGCCTCGTCTTGAGTTTATTGATGGACCAACTCCAGATGCTATTCAATTCATTGTTGAGTAAGCTTCAGTGCTTATAATATTTTTTTTATTTACTTCATATTACAGCTACTTAGTAGTGTTGATTCCACTACATGAATAATAGCATATATACACGTTCATAATTTAGCATATGTACAAGCCTACTAGGACACTTGCAATCAAGATTCCGATTGTTTTCTTCTTAATGTTGTTATTCAAAGATAACTTATTTGTGGTGTAGCTTCATATTGACAGAAAAACGGTATGTTTATTGCTCTGTGGGCCTAGTAACATCATTACTTCATTATAAGTGAACCATATTTTTGGATGGTAGCACCATTTTGAGACTTCCTTATGGATGCTTCTCATTTATGCTTGCTCTTTCAGTCCTCCATGAGACTTAAGCATGATAACGACATTAGAACATGCTAGTATCTTTCACCATTTTGAGATTGGTGGCCTGTTGCTAGCTTACATAGCCCATGACATGACATTGATACTACATTCCTTGCACCAATTTTGATTTCTGTATGCTGATTGTCACTCCTCTGACTTGATTTGAACATATATTTGCAAATGATAGCTTCAAGGAGGAATCTTATAATGGGGGAGGAAACATCACATTTAAAGGAACTCTCGAAGAGAATGTTCCTTTCACAATAAGGCTTTTTCAAGGAGAGCTTCTTTTGGACAACCTGCATCTCGTCCTTACATATTCTGTAAGCTTTCTTATTTGGTTCAAATTTGATGACATGAGAGTATTCCATAATAAAATGGCAAACCCCTATTTCGTATCCATCCTGTAAAGAACTCAACTGCCGTTAAAAAAAATTGAAATGAAATTGCTTGAGGTAAAATAGTAATTTAAATTTTGAAACAGTAATACTGTGAACATACAGTTCTTAAGAAAAAATGAGTATGGATAAGAAATATTTGAATGAGGTTGCATGTGTTTATGTTCCCGTATCTCTAGCTAAACAGAGTTTTATTTCTTTTTTCAACGGTTATCCAACTTTATGAATGAGGTGTGCCTGTCGATTGGAGACAGAATTTTGGGACACATTATGCAGACATTAAAACTGATAAAATAATTACATTATTTCTTCAATGTGTTTTCATCTACTTCCATCTGGTTTAGCTGTTAACACCTCAAATAATGCCAGGTGAAATCAAAGGGGGATTCGCTGCTGGGCCTCTCTCTTCAGTTTTCATCTGTATTGAGTGAGAAGATAATGGTACTTGTTGCACCATCAGAAATGAATGGGTTGTCGCACAAATTCAGTAAAATGATTATGCCAAGTCAAGTTAGCAAAATGGCTTCAAAATGGATCATAAATGAGGGTACTGTTGCAATGGATGGGTTCATGTTAACAGAAATCCATGCTGTGTGCTACAGGACGAAGTCTACACCTGGTGAATTGCGATCCGAATTCAGAGCAGATAACCAAGATAGTGCTCCAGCTCCCAGTCTCGCAGAGTATTTTGCAGTGCTTGGTCACATCACGATTAAAAATTTCTCAGGGAACTTATTTTTTCCTCCCTCAACTTCATGGCTAACCGAGAGTCAATATATTAAATATAGCTCAATTTCGCAGGGATTCAAAACTGTCAGTTTGAAAATCATTTGGAAACTGAAAGATGGAAATGATTTTCTGTTCCCAAAGTACAATATCTATGTAGAGAAACTAACAAAACAAGTTGATGGAAATGCAACTGGAACACTAGTAGACGCTAGGGTGTACCTTGGGGCGGCACACGTTCAAGCGTTTTATATGTCCGACCTTTCCATTCCCTCACATATCGGTAGTCTCAGATTCATTATCCAAGCGTGTGCTGCTGATGGGACCTGCCAGGAGCTGGACGAATCTCCGTATATGCTACTGGATGTTGAAGGTCAGTAAGCTAATTGCTACGATTTCCTTTTCCATTTGCATTAGTATTATTCCTTGAGGAACCGCAAATGGCATTGCTTATATCTGGCGAGTGCTGTATCATTTCAACACACAGGTTAAGATAAGAATTATTTATAATAAATTCCTCCTCTGCAACACGTGTTTCTAACTGCATATATTTACTCCTTATTTGCAATGAAAGATAAATTGTTTTTAAATTTCTAAACTGATCTGATGTCTGAGGTTACTAGCTTAACTGAAATTCCTATTTCACCCACTGACATATAACTACTAAAATTCCAACTTTCCTTAACTGAATCACCTACTTTCACTTTCTGGAAGTTAAAGATGGAAGTCCAGTGGGTAGGGAAAAGAATCTCATGTCTGAGGTTACTAGCTTTTTTCACTGCTGGCGTGCTAGTTGGCACCCTTCCTATGTTGTGTAGAAACATAACAGGCAGCCAAATAATGCACCGTAGAAAACAGAATGAAAAAAAAAAAAAAAAGGAAGGAATACCTTGTCAAACTTACAGATAGCATCTTTAGTAACAAAAGAAATAATCTAGATTACTGCCAAAAAAAAAATCTAGAAATAACTATTTATTCACATTAAATGGGAATGTGAGTGCTGTACAAGCGGCATGTGGACGGCTCTCATCGTTTGGTCATGATGACATTTCTGAAAGTCCGGTGTCTGAAAGTGACTGCTCGCACGCAAATCACAGCTAGAAACTTGACACAATGAGGTTTAGTACATGTAACTTCCATGGTGGAGACTAGAAAGAGTCAAATTGATGTGAAAATAAGCAATGAATTGGAAAAATAATCAAAAGTTACATAACAAGACAAAGGCAGCTCTGTTTCACCTATCAACCTCGAACTTGGCTAGTTTATGGAGACAGCAGAGGATAGTGGAAGGATCCTGTAGTTCTCATTCGAGTGCTCGAGGATAATACATCCAAAAGCAAGGTGCTTGGTTTTCAAAAACCCTTCCCTCACAAGTCTTAATTAGTTAGTTCTACATGACTCTTAATGTCTTCTACTCCTAAGTCCTCTGGACTAGATTTCTTGGAGCACTTTGCTTCAATATAAGAAAGCTAAGTGATTGATGGGAGTTACCACTCCAGTATTAATTGATTCCATGCTAGTTAGTTTAGATTTTATGCTTGGAAACAGGGTACAAACTCATCCAATTTCCTCCTCTCACTCCACCAAGCAATAACAACACTCTCACAAGAGTTCATGTCATTAAGCTGAAAAGTACAATTACAATTTTATTTTATTTTTTTGTTGTTGCAGAAGGGATTGTCCTCCCTGCCATCATGGACCAATGTAGAAGCAGTCTTTATGTTCAAAAGTTATCTGGAATTACTGTGCATTTCTTTTGCCCTTCCTACGCAACTTGCTCAATCTGGACCAGGCTAGACATATCAGTAACTAATCTCCAGGTCCACTTTTTGTCAAGGCTAAAAAGGACTTCGCGGCAGTATAGATATGCAAATATTTCTAGCCACCATCTCCACTTCCAGGAAAAAAAAAATAAAGAACGAACAAACATGTACCGCATAAAACTTAAAAAATCTTTTTCACGAAATTTCATATTCATTGCACCACAGAAGCTGCGGTGGGGCCCCGAGATATCTGACCCCACAGGCACAATATACTCATCGAGTTTAAGGTTTTACACATGTTTTACCATAATCTCATTGCGTAGTTTAAGTTCGTCTCATTCATATCGTCTCTCTGTTCCTTTTCCTTACATGCTGATCAAGTCGACACTCGGCAGTACCACTCCGCTCTATTGTCGCGGTGGGAGAAAAAGAAAAAAACAAAATTAGCTGGCGGGCTTCATTAATCATCTAAACTAACAAAATATAATTAAATGATGATGATATTTCTCGTTTGTCACGGATTTTTATCTTAAATTTTTCTTTCTTTCTTTCCTTTTAAAAATACAGCTTCGATCTTGTGTCTAATAAACTGACAATTAGTCAAGGGACTGCGGCAAATAAATATATATTATGAAGCTTTATCAGGTAAGAAATGTTGGAGAGTGTTGTAGCCATGTTCTCCCTGCTCAAGATCTATCGACCCCATCAGATCTATGGACAGAGTCTTTCATCAGATCCATCAACCATATCAGGATGTATTTCATCAGATCTATTAACCCTATGAGGATATATGTGAGGAGATTTTTAAACTCGTTCGATCCAACTTCTATTTATCATTGGGAGAAATTCAGAAAATGCAGTCTATCTTTCTTTTTTTATTAATTATTGCAATGCTTCATTTTTTTTCAACCAAGTAAATTTCAACTCAACTCTCTATATGAACATTCATATTCTTTTTCTTTTTTTTTACATATAATTTATTAATGCTGGTCCCGGTAAGGTTTTAGTTATTTCCTTTTTGTTTGATGATATCATTTAATGGGTAGATCATCGTATTGATAACACATGCATCTAATTTAATAAATTATTGATCAACATTTCTATTAGAGAGTTCAACGTCGTTTAACAATTTATATTTTCATTTTAAACTGATTTCTAAAATGGCATCAAAATCACATAATCATAAATTTGAATCCTAATATCCATGTTTTTTTAATTAAATTTAAAAAATTAGATATATTACTTGAATCATCTCATGGTTTCTGTATGAACAACCGGTCGACCGCTTTTAGTTTTTTGAGAAATCAGTTGATCGATTATTCAGTTTCTATCTTAATAATATGTTATTTTCACTTTTAATCTTCTCTTAGTTTTTGTCTTTTCTATCGGTTGTTTTTTATCAGTTTTTATCTGAGTAATTATATTTCTTAGAATATATCTCTTTTATTTTGATATAGTTTTTTTTCTTAATTACAATTAATCTTATCAAAAAAAGAAAAAGATCTCGCAGCTCTGATCAAATTTCAAGAGACTGTCAAACTGATGATCAAGCTCGCAAATATACATTGAAATTTGAAGCACAAATAATCTGCTTATAGTCTCTTGTTGTTTTGCTTAACAAAACATGTTGTCTTCTTTACCAGGAAAAAGTAAAAGAAAAACCAATGAAACGTACGCGTAATGTCATCACTGACAACTAGGAAACTTCCAAAGTACATTGTATTAAGTGAAATTTGATCTCGTGATATTAATTAATAGTATTAGGAAGCCCTTGCGTTGTGACCATATCTCCATTGATACAGTTGCTTTCATTTACTTTTCTGTTTATCGTTCCCAAATACTGAGACATGCAATTCAAAAAAAAAAAAATCTTGTTAAATATTACCAACCACCGAAGTTTCAAGGGACCATCCTGTCATTTCATGTTGCCTTTCTCTATATTTATGACCCTACATGATTTTAGCTTCTTTTGTAGCTTTTCTTTACCCTTTCAAAGGTTCAAGCTTTTTCATGGCAACGTATTCAAGTTCAGTGAAAGCAGGCATATTATATTGGCTAGAAAAGACATTTATAGTTACCGGGAGTTTTATATTTTAAACAATTCTGCTGCTATGTCCACAATAATCCAAAACATGTGGGTGCGTTGTGATCTCAGTGGAAATATTTGGAACAGTCATGGAACAGAACTTCTCCATTATTAATTTACAACCGCAGGCATAAATGACCTTTAAAACTAGAAGTTGCTGCCTAAGGGCTACGAGGAGTAGAGGATTTGAGAGGGCATGTAATATAAGTGTGAAGTTTGACCTGCAAAATGCTTCTACCTTAAACAAAGCTAGCTATCGAGGAATCTTTTTGAGTCAGTTGCTGCCTTTTGTCTTTTATTCTTCACCATTTAAAATATCAGTTTGATTCGACATATAATTGTGTGGAGAGATAGGACCAACAAAGACACGCTGTTAAGAGCTCAAAACAACAACGAAAATTAGTCCCTCCTGTATACTTCCCATGAACTGAGCACTAAATTCCTTGTACAACCTTCCACTTGAACTTGGTAGAAGAATCTGTGATTCGATTAGACTTGCGGCTAGTAGAGTGGTCCAATTTTGTTCTTTTTTGCACCTGTTGATATTTACTAAATTTGGTGCCCAGCAACTAATTAACAGTAGGAATATATATAGATGTATTTAAAGCGCCATAGGAAATTCAAACGGAAGCATATTAATTGTGCTTTTCTGCTGAACAAAACATTAAAAAAAAGGCCAATAAAAACAGAGAATGAAGGGTAAAATGCATAATCCATGTTTCCCTCATATGAGATTACCGCTTAATTAATTTCACAGGTATTTAATTTTAGCTGCGAAAAAACATCACAGTTCTTGTTGTGCAGAGAGCAGCTATTGCTAAATGCAACGCCTAGTAAAAGTCTTGGGCGCGCTTGCTATAGGTTTCACTGTTCAAAGCCGAAGCAGCCACCTCATTCAAACATACAGAAGCCTAAAACTATTATTTAACTCTCTCCTAAGATTCCACTTCAACGGGCCATAACTTGTTAAAAGTCGTCCTTGTTTTTGACAGATCATTGTTATACAAATACTATCTTGTTAGAATGATGATGACCTATATATACAGGTTTTTGGTTGTGTTTCGTCATCTTAAAAACAGGAGAGGTCCATTGAATTTTCCTTCACTGGCTGCTTATCATCTTTCATCATTTATGAGAACCCTGTATTTATATTACTGTAAACAGCTAATTAGTCACCACAAGAATTTATGTCTGGATTGTTTGGGAGGCCACCGACCCCTAACTTTAATAGGTTACTTAACCCAAAATAAAACTTAAGCTTACTACTTCACCGGTCACATGCAAGAGTTGACCTCGTCAAGTCACCATTGTTTTAAGACAAACTATACTACTGATCTGTTGGTTGCAGTGTTATTTATTTATAAAGCGTATTCTTTAACTAACATCAAGTAAGGACAACCCTTCCTCTCTCCAGTTATATTACTCTGAGAACATAAAGTGAGCAATAAGGGATTAAAGCTAGCATCAAGTTCTACTAATTAAGAAATCATGTCTCCAAAAATGCTCTCTCTCTTGAGAGAATCATGAATTGCATTGCTTGAAGAGCCATAATTCAGGTACTGAGAGAGGCTATTTTGGAGAAGAAATGACTTGTCATCATCTGGGCCCATCTGTGAGGTTGGCATCACAGGTTCATGCTGCATCTGGATGCATAATATCTCTGCTTGAGCCACTGCAAGCTGCATTTGTAGCTGGGAAACCTGGTTTTGCAGGTAGGATATGGCTCCAACACATCCGTAAACTGGGTCTCTCACTCTCGCATTCGCTTCATACACCAAACTGCTCACTGCATCCGCTCTCTGATGAACTGGTAGCTCCTACTTAGCCAAAAAAGAAAAGGTTAATGTCTATTTAATTAAGATAACATGCATCTCAAAATCATTATTAGAGGGAACTTTCTTTTCTGGACCAATTGGTCGGCCACAGCACAACCAAGCTATCTTTATTAATTAGCATCTTTCATTTTCCCTACCAAAAGAAAACCACTCTCATTCCAGCACACATATGATATGTATACGTACATATATAATAACCACATATGTACCTATGATTAGAACTTAAAAAAAAAAAAGAGAGAGAAAATGACAGACCTGTAACATTTTGCTGACATTGCTAGCACCAAAGACTTTGTGGACAATGGCAAACTTGTGGGGGTCATCAGAAGGGAAGTAAGGAGAGAAAATGCAGTCCTTAGCGCATCGGCGTCTAAGTAACTTGCAGGAAGCACATGGTGAATTTCCACCCATTTTGTTTGTAAAAAAACTAGGTCTGTGAACTGTGAAGAAGAGGGAAAAGAGGAGGCAAACCTAGGAGTAGATGACTAGAAATCTTGGGAGAGAATGAGGCCGGAGTGGTATATTTATAACGGCTTAGAACAGATCGGATTCACAAACTGTTTAGGGACATCGATGATTAAAAAATAGGACTTTGGTACTGGTTGTAATTAATTATGATGAAGTCTTATATCAGACAAGAGAGTACTTGCACTTTCTTTTTCTTTTTCTTTTTTTCTTTTTGCAAAAAGTTCTTAGAGATTGAAACCAAATATGCATATTATTTTACGTTTTCAGTGATCAATTGATGAGCCATTTCAGACTGTTCCTTGGGGTATTTTAGTAATATCAAATGATTATTCTATGATTAGTTTGAGGAGGGTAGAAGCTCAGGTACTAACCTCTCGATACTACTCCCCAACTCTTAGGACATGAACCGTAAATCAATTTAGGCAGTCTTATTTTTTTAGAATGAGTTTTTTCTTAAAAGAAAAAAAATCAATTAGCTAGGTATGTATGATCATATATCTTGGTTAAGTGGCAAATGTTTACCCCTGTGCTTCTTGTGTAGATAGACCACCGGCCAAAAAATGGTTGTAATAGTACCTTACTTCACGTTTTTAGTCTTCTTCATCACCGGACTAGGAAATGTTGTGTTTGGTTTATTTCAATGGGAGAATTATCTTTTTTCTTTTTTCTCTAACTAGAAGGCAGCAATGATCGATTCCGCAGTCTAAAACGAAAATCGCTCATATCACAACAAACGACAAACAACCCTAGCTACACATGAAACAAAATCCTCAACCATGTACGTGTCGATCCAACTAAAACTCTACGTTCACGGGAATCCGTTCTGGGTAGTCATTACAAGTGTGCCTATATGTCTATTACACGAGGAAAATGCTATGGAACCAACGGTTCCAGATGATCGCCGACAACGTCGAAATTGTGGTATGCACGGTTTAAGGTTTCCACGTTGTCCATTAATCATAATCGACTCTTCCTCCCACACGGATAGTGCTATAAATGTGAACCCATCTGGGCAATTCAATAAAGATTGTGTCTTTTGCAAGAAACATGTTCTAATTAACATGTATAGAAGCAGATTTTGCTCATCTCCAATCTTATACTTGTCTTGATATGTGAAACCCTAGCCAAGAACACGAGAGAGGAGAGGAAGCTCTGCAGAATGTTTGTTTGGACGGACTCATGCTTTAGTTTGACATAAATAGCCATACTAGCCGTTAAATTCACTCTCCCTGTACAGTCACAGGAAAGTTGATTTATGCATGTGCTGCCCAATGTTAACTGTAATGTTAAGGTGTGCTGCTTAGCTAGCCGAGTTCTCCCCACATGGAAAAAATTGTACGGTCACATAATTCAGCCATCCAGGTGATGATAATTAGTCTGTTACCAGCTGTGGACCCTGTTAGGTCCAATTTTTTTTCATAAAAAAATAATGCTTAGATATGTTACAATTGCATTTAAATAAAAAAAATAAAAGGTTATAGACAAAATAGAATCGAATGAATTAATTTTATTTTAATTAAATAATAATAAAATAAGCTACGATAACAAATTAATAGATTAAATTAAAAAATAAAAGATGATTGTGATAACCTGGAAAAAAAAATTCTAAAAGGGGATAATGATATAGTTCAATTCTCATCTTATTAAATACAAAATAGTAAAATTGGGTGAAAAAAAAAACCTAAAAAAGTTGACCCAAGTTAGCGTGACTGGAACCTTGGTAATCAGAGCCAAGCCAACCCAGGTAATCCCACTAAACCCACTACTCATGTTATGAAATTTGAATAATTCAATGGAAAAGAAAATATAAAAATTCACAAACCTCATTTTTAAAAAACAATAAAAGAGAATCTACGTTAACTTTTCAAATTCGTGACCCGATTTATTAGATCGAAAGCATCCTATCTGTAAAAACCATGAAATACAATTCCAATTAATCAAATATTGAAGTATGAAATTGAAAAAAGAATTTCAATTATACAAATGAATTAAGAAAAAATAGAAATTAAAATGATGAGGATCAAAATTTAAACACAAAATAAATTTATTTTTTATTGAAAGGTGAAATTGAAAAGAAATATCAACTTAATAAAAGGACCTAAAAAAATAAAAAGGATGAGGATCGAAATTCAAATAAGAAATTCAAATAAAATTTTAATTGAAATGTGAAATTGAAAAGAAAAGTCAATTTAACAAAAGACCCAAAAAAATAATCAAAAAAATACAAATTAAATCGGAAAAAAGCACATATCCATTTTGAAATTAATGATGAAATTGAAAACAAATCCAAGTTTTACAAAATGATCAAAAACAAAAATTAGAAATCGAAGGAATATGGATCAAGGTGGAAATCTTCATTAATTAGAGAAGTATGAAATTTTGCATGGCTAGCACGAATGTTAAGGGGAAGAAAGAGAAAAGCATCATCAACGACAAATTACGCTCCAAAAGACCATGTGTCATCCTAGATAGAAGAGGACACGGTTATACTTTTAATGACACAATGGAATGGGGATTTTGGCCGTCATGAGGTGTTGGTGCCTCCCACACACATCTAGCTTTATGTTTCTTTTATTTTTTATATTCAATCAAAGATCAAATTGCCCATGATCTGACATGATAATAATAAAAAAAACCATTATGAAAAGATGAAAAAACCCTTTAACATCATTTTTATTTTTATTTTTGCTTTTAAAGGTATTTTGATCATTTTACTATATTTTTTGTTTTTAATTATATTTTATATTTGATCAAATATTATCAAATTGTCCCTCAGCTAACCTAATAACGATTTTAATATTTTTGCTTTTAATTATATTTTGGTCATTTTAGCTTGCTTTTAAAATGATAAAAAATTTATTTATTCTCAATCAATTTGTTAATAATTGATAGATCTTGGAAAAAAAATTTAATACTTTTAATAACCAGTTTTAAATTTTTTTTTATATAGAAAAAACAAAACATGAAAATATTATTTCAATAAACACGGTTTTCACTTTATTGTTTAGCTTTAGTTAATTACGCTGGCCATGATACTATCTAGCAATTTTTATAGCATTGAGCCTGAGCTGTGGACTGCTCACAGGTATATAAACTATAAAGCACCCAAGCTGATTAGCTGGATATGATTAAACTTTCTGACCTAGGCAGAATTCATATCTATATTTTAATAAGGATGCATGATAATTAATGAAATCAAAGAAAACACCCCCCCATACACACACACACCCAAGAATTTAATGAGACCTGACATGATTCCATACTAGTTTTCTTAAAACTGTGATGAGACCCAGTTCGAGGGAGATTAATATTGAAACTTGTATTGGTGTTGTGGAACCCTAAGTCCTCCTATTACCCAACTCTTGCATTTATTGTCCCTCACATGATTCCAAGCTTCTTTTCTTGTCTTCCAAAATAAAACAGCGCTTCTTTCATTGTAAGTTGGTCTCTTCTACATAATTTAATAAAGTCTTCATAAAATACAGACAAGAAATCGACTCCCAATTGATCAGAAGTATAATTATAACAGTGGGCACCCTAATGACAAAGGCAAAACAAGGTCTCCTTCACCTTTGGGTCTCAGACTGATTTCGCAAAATAGAACACAGTACTCACCAATATGCTATGGAAAATATCTACGTACGAGCTAGCTTTGCATAACACACACACACACATAAAAGATGGTAGCACTCTGTCAAGGGGCAATGTAACCTAACTATTTCACCTGATAATTTGGTGCTAGATCTATCCTCTTTTTTAAGTACCATACTAGGAGTCCTATTTTAAACTCGGTCAAATTCTCAAGCCTGTAACTGGGAATTGCCCAAAAACAGCGAAACTGAGTGCCCAGATAAAGAGCCTCTATTTACATATTCTTTTGATGCACCCTATGCACTAGGGGAAATAGATGAGAGTGAGACCATGGTAATGTGGGAGTAATAACCTTGTTTGGATTTCTCTGGTTTTTAAAAGTTTGAGACAAATAAATTACGAGGAAAAACAGACATCTTCACCATCTTGAAAGGAAAAAACATGAGACCTCCAATGCAAGCATTAAATGAGCTAGCGTCGTGCTAATGAAAGATTCATTCTCGAGATGCATGGTTTTGTATCATGATCTTGTAATTAAATGTTCATTGTTTTTTTAATTAACATTGGTAATCTCTTCCTAAGAAAAACATTGATAATCTCAATGCTAGCCGGTTGATGTGTCATTGTAAGATAACTTAATTTTGTCTCTTGGCAAGTATATATATTGTGTAAGAAAACCTCTTGTATTACCTTAGGCTTAGGTCGCGTGCCAACATATCAACGGTGTACTTTTTCTTTTAAAATTAATTTTCTAAATTGTGCAGATGCTGCTGTGAGCATTGAAATTAATTTTTCAAGAAATATAAAATCGTTTACATTTACAGTACCAATATTTATCTATAATTATCGGCGCATGATATAGGAGCTATATAAGACTTGCTAGAAGCTCAGATTTAGAGCTAGATGCTCCTATTTAGAACTAGGAAATCAACTAACTGACCTTAGCCGAAAGTTTAATTCAGGGATATATAATTAAATGGTAAAAAATAAGATCATTGGCTCTTAATTAATATATGTCATGAGAGCACACGGACAACAAATCTTTTTAAAGCTTGTATTTTAGGGTTACACTTTCTAGATATCTTATTGTATTGGGAGAAGTGTTATGCTTAAAAACAAACCACAGTCAGACTCTACAAAATATACGATGAATGATGGATTATGCGTGTTGCAATTATTAAATAATTGATTGAGAATAAAGAAATCAATCACCGGATTAGTTTGTGTGGAAAATTTATATAATTTATTTAATATATACAAAAAATTTCATGATTTTTTTTTATATATAAGAACGCTCTTATATTAAAAACTTATGTTTTACATGCGTTACGTGTAAAAAGGATGGTAAGATCAGCCAATTAACAATGTATGATTTAGAAAGTTTAACTTTTTTTGTTTAGTTTTTTCAGTAACAGGTTGCTAACGTTAATCTTCCATCGCAGAAGGATGGTAAGAATTCAGTTGAGGACACGTCGGCAACGCTGGTTCGGAGCACATATATTCATTGCAAAAGACCCAGAAAAACGGGCCTCGTAGTGCTATGAAGAGAAGATTATTTTTTATGGGTAAGAAAGAGGTGGCCTGTTGCCTGTGAGGCCGAGAAAATTTTGTGCTGAGCTAGGGACTGGAGACTGCATAGTAGCGCGGTAGCGCCCTGTAACTCCGCGAGAGACTAGACCGACTTGACACCTGGATCACAGGTTTTGATAAGGTTATTGGATTTTAACTGGGTTATTTTGAGTTGATTTTTAATTATTATTTTTTTAAATAATCAATATATTGTAGAGGGAGATAAATTTACGTGGAATAGAATTTTTATGTCTACAAAGGAATTATTATACTGATTTATTTATAAAATTAAATTTATCTATTAAAGAAAAATAAAAATCAGTACGATGAGTTTCATAGTTAATTTAGCTAGCTAAAACATGGAATTATTTTTTATTAAAAGACAGCGCGTATTACTGGTGAATTGTTGGATTCACGATGTTTGAGCTGATACGTTGAAATTTTAATTATAATTAAAGATGGCCAGACACAATAAAGGCTAATTTTATTGTCCCATGAGATTAGAGACTGTGGTGTGATACACCGTCTTTAATATCTTAGACTCTTTTTTTAAATGGGCTTTAAATACTCTTCCACAATGCAGTGGGTGCTGCTCATAGTACACAGGTCTAGAATATATTTGCCGGGGTTGGAGTGTTTTGTTTTTGTGGTTAAATATATATTTTTTAAATGTTATTTAAATTATTTTTTGTCTGAAAATTATTAAATTGATTTCTGTTAACTGTTTTTTATGGTTTTTATATATTAAAAAAAATCTTAAAAAATATTATTTTAATGTATTTAAAAAAAACAATTATTATTTTTGCTTACATGTATGTTTTTTTACATACATCGAGGCCATACAAACCACAATTAATAGTTAAGCACGTGAGTAATATTACTATGACAGACTGGATTGGGCACTAACAGGACTGCTTTGGTCTCTTTTTATAACAAGATATCTTCAAGCTCGAATATTTTAAAAGGGAGGACTAGAACTTGATATCTCTTAGTTCACAATTATTTGACGAGAAATTTATTGATTGATAAGTTTTGTGATAAATAACCGAGTTAATCTCTTCTCTATCGCTAAGTAATCCTTTAAAAAATTAAAAAATTCTTTTAAAGGATGTCGACTTGCAAAGCTCGAAAATCTCAGCTCTAGTTTCGGGCTTTTGCTCTTAACGTAATTCCATGGTGGAGTTGCAAGATTGTTTAGCAATTGGTATCCTAACCAGTAACCAGTCGTGACCCATTCCAAGCCTTTCGAGCTTGGGCCTGGATTCACCATTCAAGTTAACTTCCCTTCTAACGGCTGCAGGCTATTGGTCTCGATCTCTTCGAGGCTCCATTTCTCGGACCAGGCAAACAAAATAAATCCTAAAACTAGCTCGGTATTAGTTCCAGCAGACAGCAGTTCGTTTGACCGAAGCCCGTATTAGTTGTCAGGAATTGGGTAGTGGTCATGTCTCTTCTACTCTCTCTATTGGTTTGTTAAACCTTGCCCAGCTTGAATTCTGAGTAAAAATAAAGTGATTATGCCCCTATGGCGTTTTCTTATAATAACTTGAAGTAACTACTTTTATTAACCAAAAAAAAAAAAAACATGCCTAGCTGTAGTGAAAAACCAAGCATTTCACTATGCTTGCTCTACAATGAAACACCTTAAAAAATAGTGCTTTTGCGGCTTTTTTTTTAAATGATGCCGTTTTCACAAAAAAAATATGATTTTTTGGAAATTTTAGATATTTTATGCACTCTAGTCCTTGAAAATCTAGGTCGTGCATAAAAGTCCACAAACTTTATCTATGTTGCAACAATATCCCCTATGTAAAGGGATACAAGGCGAGAGAGAGAAGAGGGTGCTGTGATATTTCAAGTGAAAATAGCGTTGAAATTGATCCCATTGATTTTCTGACGGCAAAATTATCATAGAGTTGGAAGTTGCAACGACGGCGTCATCAATGTATTTTAAAAAAAAAATTCCAAACCACCTGCTTCCATCCTAGGTGAGTGGGCCTGATGTCACCAGGCCCACGCATCCATTTTTTTATATTTTTTACAGTTTTTTCTTTTATTGTTTATTTTCGTATATCAAGATATTTCTAATAATTATTGATTTTTTCCACGCAACTTAAAAAAATAATGATTATTTCATATGATTTGACTTCTTTATATTCTAAAAATGTTATTCTTATCGCAACTTTATTTCAAAAATAATAATTAATTATTTCTTCTTACGGAAATAAATATTTGACGATTGATCATTGATCAGCTTACTATACATGATTTTAAAAAACTCTATAACAATGTCGACGCTGAAACAAGGTTAATATAACACCGGCTTAAAATCACACAACTAATTAATCACACGTTAAGGTTAAAAAAAAGTCAAGATAAAAAGGATTTTATAGATTTTCTTTTCTTTTCTTTTTCATGTTAATTATATATTATTTGCTTGAGGTCATTTTTCTCCTAATAATTAATGGTTATTTTTGTACATCTCATACGAACCTCGCAAAAAAATAATTACCGTTGTAAAAAATAACCTTTTTATTGTGATAAAATGATTTAATATTTACTCGACCTTTATCTTGATGAAAAAAATGATCCATTCAACAAATCGCCATACTGTGATAAAAAGGCGATGAACTACTAGTTGTTTTATAATTATCTAAATCATCATCAGTCCGGATAAATAAAAATAAAATAAAAAAATAAAAAAAGATTTCAGATCGATCCATTGCGGATTTTTAAATACTTAGCATGATAGAAACATTTAATTTAAGCAAGTGGATTCTCTTCCGACACAGTTAATGGGTGCTACCTTCCAAAAGCCAAGCATATTTTATGATGACTAGGGAGATCCTCCACACACGCACGATCAAAGCCTAGAAAGATTTTTGTCTTGAATGAGAGTGACAGCGCCATAAAGAATCCATAAAAGTGGTCCCACTGCAATCCTCCTTTAATCAATCCCAAAGTTGACGTTATTTTCCCCAGCTCATCCTTATCACCTGGGTAAAAGGAGGCAAGTTTCTTCCACGGAATCATGCTCGGTAGACGTTTAAGAAACTGTGTAAAGTTTTTCACTCTCTTCTGAAGAAGAAGAGTAGCAATATCTTCGACCAAGGATGCTAGTTATGTGATCTAAAGTTTTAACCATGCAATTGCTAATATAATAGTTATTAGAGGCTTACATAATTATTAATTTTAAAATTTATAGAATTAATTAAAATACATATAAAATAGTCTGAACATCCACGATAATAATAATAAAAAAATATCAATATCTTTCCTTACAGCAATAATTTTATCTGCTTGACATGCCAATTATCCACTTGAATATATCACCTTCTGAAATAACTCATTCTCGGAGGTAGAATCATATGCGGATTTTATCTCCCAATCAAATCATATGAAGGTAGTTGTTGACGATCTACTTACACGTGCTTGAAGAAGGCCAGCATGTAAAAGGACATGATAATTTCGGGAAGTTTTAATTTTCACAGTCAATAGCATAAACGTTATCAATTATCAAGGCAAAATCATTCAGCATTCTAAATGAGATCTCTCCCATTTGCTGATATCAACTTGTTCTTTTCACGGAACAAAACAGTTTTTCTTTTCTTTTAGAAAAAAAAAAGAGATGAGTCTAGCAGTGAAGAAAATGATTTTCTCCCTTGACGAGCATGTTTGGCTAAGCATCCGCGGCTGTGTTTATTATATAACAGTTGCAACATAGTATTTGGTTATGAAATCAATCGTGATTTTTATGCGTGGATCCTAACATTATCTGCGTTGAAAACGCTGTTTTGTTGAAGCAGAAATTACATGCTTCTCTCGTCGCATTCCTGCCTCTCTGCTGCTTCTTGTGCACATTATGCTAATTAATTAGCATGAATAGTGTAGTTGGCTCCACTGTTCCAGCCGGACCGGTTCCGGTCCAAAACTTAAAATGTATTGAAACGGGTCCGATCCAGTAAAATAAAAAATATTTTATATTTTTTTAATTGTGTTTTATTCAAAAAACTAGTGTCTAATATTATTCAATGACACTACATAAATTAGACAAAGATCGTTTGATGACGTAGCATTTGCAGAATTTGATCGCAATCCCAATTTTGTTCCTGATTATATTTTAGCTGATGTTGTTGCGAGCTTAAGAAACCAAAAAAATCGTAGTCCTTGTCGGATGTATTTCATACGTGATGAAATTGTAGATAGTTTAATGAAACAATAAAAAATATTTTATATAAAGTATTATTTAAATTAAAAATTATTTTTTAAAATTATTTTATAACCTCAATTTCAAAAGTATTATCAACCAAACACATTAAATTACCTTTTGTTCAACCTCAATTTCAACTACAGTTTTAACCAAATATACATAAATACCAAATCAACCTCAATCAAAGGTACTTTTTATAAAATATTTTTTTTCAAACCACAACCACAATAGTTACCGCAATATAAACACACTGACTTAACACAGCTCAATTTTATTTTATTTTTTAAATAAAAATCTTATTATCAAGACAAGAAGAAAAGGATCTTGCCCTGATCCCATAAGCAAAACTCGTTATCGAAGTTCTAATTGCTACAAGTAGACAAGAGTCTATCCCCTAAAAAAAGGGTGGAGAAGAGGGAATGAGTCGAGGGAAGATATCGTGACTGTCTTGTTTAGGTAACCTGTGCTTTCCTCACGTTTAGCTTTACGAGACATGAAATGTGTTAATGATTTTATTTGAAAATATATTAAAGTAATACATATTATTTATTTATTTTAAAAAATATTTTTAATATCAATATATTAAAATAAAAAAAATTTATAAAAAACTAATTTTAAATAAAAAAAATTAAATCTTTAAAAAACATCATTTCAAACATGTTGAAAAACAATTTTTAAGTACGAGAAGTGTCAATTGTGAGGAGGGACTTGAGATCATAACAGCTAGGTCTTTTGCATGAAGAGAAAAAAATTGGTGTACTGATTAGATATTGGTTGGACACTAATTGCAGGGGTTATACTACCATTTAATCAATAGAAGATTTTATTATTAGAATATTAGCATTTAATCAATTGAAGATTTTATTTCTAGAATTTGGGCCCTCGATGGGAGGGGTTTTTTTTTTTTTCTTGATAATAAATTTGTTCGGTTTTTTGTCCCTTCTCACATTTGGCTTCTAGCAACCGATTTATTTCCAACCAAAAAAAATAAAAAACCTTGCCGCAATTCTAGAAATGAAACCTCCAATTTCAGCGAGTGATTAAAAGCATGTTTAGGTTTAAAAATAAATTAAAATTTTAAAAATTAACGTATTTTTATACTATCTACACTGTTTAGGAACACGGTTAAATTCATATTTCTAAAAAAATTTAAATTATTTTTTTACTTTAAATTAATATTTTTTAGTGTTTTTAAATTGTTTTGATGTGGTGATATCAAAAATAATTTTTTAAAAATAAAAAATATATTATTTTAATATATTTCTGAGTGAAAAACACTTTAAAAATTACTGTATTTTCACACTGTTTAAACCGTGAACCGTGTTCCTAAAAATTTTAAAATTATTTATTTACTTAAAATTAATAATTTTTAAGTGTTTTTAGGTTGTTTAGATTTGTTGATTTCAAAAATAATTTTTAAAAAATAAAAAAATATATTATTTTAATATATTTCTAAATAAAAAATATTTTAAAACATAATTACAGTTATATTTTCAAACATCTCCTAAATGCTAATGCACGTCGACCTCCCCCCAGTTGATATATTTACCCCCACTCTCTCTTTCCTTCCTTCAATACAAAAGACCTAACAATTATAAACTGAAATTCACTCTAGTACTTCAAGTCTTCATCTACCAAGCTCCATGCGAGGCAACTCGTAAATGGTAGCTATACAGAGCACAGTAACGCTCTTGACGAAACCCAACATTGGGAACGAGAATATTCCCTGAGTGAATTCATCCACTCTTAACTTTTTTGACAACTAAAAGTTTACACCTTTATTTTTTGGGACGATATATTCCAGATTCTCCTTTTAAATGAACTCACATGTGACTACCATACTCCTTTCCAGTTCGTGCCACAAGCCTGACACGCGCTCCACTCCGCCTTCCTATCTTCACCGTCCACCTGTCCCACAATCCAAAGGTCAATACCTCTCCTCCTCTACATTATATGCTCTCTCCCTCACCACACACAAACACACGCCACACCAATCTCTCTTTTTAATTCTTCTTCCTCTTCATTAGAAATTTCAATACCCGTTATTTCATCTTTGTTCAGTAAAAAAAAAAATCATGTTACTTAAGGCAGCACCAGCCTTTTCTCTATTGAACGCGACAGGGGATAATCTGGGTTCCCTGTTTCCATCTGTTTCTTCTCTGTCTAACAAAAATCTTTCTGTTTCCCCTTCATTTCTTCGCTCAAAAACTGGGTCTGGATTCGTTGTTTGTGCCTCAAAGGGGGCTAATAATAGACCTTTAACTGGTGTCGTCTTTGAGCCTTTTGAGGAGGTTAAGAAAGAACTGAATCTCGTGCCTAATGTGCCACAAGTTTCTCTTGCCAGGCAGAAATTTACCGATGAGAGCGAAGCCGCCATCAATGAACAGATCAAGTGAGATTTCATTTTTTCAAGCTTCTTGTTGAGTGACCATTCTTTTATCGTCAAGAAATGATTGATTTGCTTTAATTGATATAGAAAATGATTTCTTTATACTGGAACTGGATTAAAGATTCTATATTTACTTTTCTTGTGACATGTTCTTTTTATATGATGTTTAATTCTGATCTTGCGTTGGTGTTTTCCATATTTAGATCTATGTTTCGTGGTTCTTTGGGTTCATCTATGTTTCGTTTGAGTTTTTTTGGTGAAGTATATCGCTTTAGTAATCTGTTTTCTAATCATCAATTATGTCGTTTTTGGAATGGCAGTGTGGAGTACAATGTCTCATATGTGTACCATGCGATGTTTGCCTACTTCGATAGAGATAATGTGGCACTCAAGGGCCTTGCCAAGTAAATTCCCGTGGAAATTCTCTGTTTTTTATAAGCTCTCTCTTTTGTTTTATGTTTTTAGCTCTCTCTTTTGTTATATGTTGTTAAAGCTGATTCATAACATTTTTTTTTTCTAATAGGTTTTTCAAGGAATCTAGTATCGAAGAAAGAGAGCATGCTGAGAAATTGATGGAATACCAGGTGATTAAATTCATAATTTGATATAGTTATTTATTGTTTTTTTCCTTTTCAATTTAGCGCTGGGAGTTCTTTATTATGTTCATAATGTAATTGAATCCTCGGTCATTGTTGTTTAATCTCATAGAATAAACGGGGTGGAAAAGTGAAGCTGCAGTCTATTTTGATGCCCCTCTCTGAGTTTGATCATGCGGAGAAGGGAGATGCACTGTATGGTGAGTTTTGATGGGCGTTTATATGTTGACAATGAGGAGTTTAGCAAAATGAAGTTTTTTGTATTTATTTATTGAAGCTGTTGTGTGATGTGAAAAATGTCCTCGGCCGGTGCTTTTTAATGTTTTTCTCTGCTTTAATCCTGACATAAATTCAGGGGAGAAATTAGTTGATTGACCGTGTCCTTATATACTGAACTGATCATGCAAATTCATGCTGTGGAGGTATTGGAATGTGATTGATTTTACCAGGTGTATTCTGAGTTTCTCAATCAGGGCATGGTTATCCTTCTCCTTTTTTCTTTTTTTTTTTATACGTAGCTGTCGTGGCACAGGGTATACTTTGTGAATTCGAGGTGAATGGAAATATTCAGTGTTGAAACTACATGGGCTTCCGTTAATAATCACAAGTTAAACTTCACAAGCGGCTTCTCAAATACAAATCTTCATTGTGTTCTTATGCTTGTGATGTGTGTTGAACTTGAAAGAATTTGTATGCATCCATAGTTTACAAGAACTTACAAGCAAATGACAATACTTCGTGCTGCATTGCATTGGTGTCTGCTTTGTTAAGTTATGATGTACTTTGTTTTATCTTTAATTGACCTGATTGTGGTTGTTTTTCTTGATTCAGCAATGGAGCTTGCCTTGTCTTTGGAAAAACTAACGAATGAAAAGCTCCTGAACTTGCATAGTGTAAGACATTTCTATCCCTCAATTTAGGATTTAATGTACTTCATTGCATGGTAAATTTCAGTTTGCACTCAGCAGTGACTGACGAAATGGGGCCATGCTGCAAGTTGCATTGCCTTTTAGATAACAAAATCTTTCAGGTCTTTCTAGTTTTGTTTGCCAAGTACGTAGAAATTGAATTAAGTTTTGTTCAACAGGTGGCCGAGAAGAACAAAGACGTGCAGTTGACAGATTTCGTTGAAAGTGAGTTTTTAGCTGAGCAGGTACGTACAGTTTTCATGTTGGTCTACTTCCACCAGCATTTATTTTTCACAGTTATGGCAGGTCAGCTGAATTTTGATTTTGACCTTTCAAATTGCTTACGTTGTAGGTGGATGCTATCAAAAAGATCTCAGAATATGTTGCTCAGCTGCGAAGAGTGGGTAAAGGACATGGTAAAGATCTCTATCTTGTGCAAAGTTCTCCCTTACCTTTATTTATTTATGAATTTGCACTGCGCATTTGCTCATCCTCTAAACTGTTGTTCTTTCTTTGAAATTATCAGGAGTGTGGCACTTCGACCAGATGCTCCTCCATGGGGAAGAAGTAGTTGCATAATCATGAAGCCATCTTGTTTTCTACCTTGCTTGAAGTACCATTTAGGAGGGCGTTCTGTGCCTATCTTTTTGTGTTAATCATTCTAGTTTTTGCTAAGGGATTTTTGGGGTGTGGTTGGTTAGCAAAGATGCTTTGTTGTCCAGGATTGAACATGAGTTTAGCCATCGTTTCAAAAGCTTGAAGGTAGTTAAAAATATATGGTTGTCCCCCTTCACTCTTAATTTTATTGTACCTTGTTCTGCAATGGCTACCACAGCGAAAAATGAAAAAGAAGTGACTAGGGAAATGGTAATGGACCACCAGCCGCTGTACTCATGGTCTGATGATTCAAGTTCTTGGTGGTCCTGTATACCTGGACCATGATATGATTCTCCAGTATTCTCGATTTTTCTCTTCAGCCGCTGAAAAGGATGGAAAGCCTAGCCGCTGTTGTTTGGGCGGTGGTCTTTTTCGCTGCATGACAACTGGCCCTTCGATTTGCCGATAAGTTCTCATCAATACGGACAGGATCTTCTATCACTGTCAATTAGGGGGTAAGGTTGTGCTGTATTAATTATCTAAAATCAACCGCTGATCTTCTTTCGCGCTGTCACTTAGTGGGTAAGGTTGTTTTCTATTAATCAACCGTCCCCACGGGATAAAGAAGAGGTTAACCGTGTCCGATTAAGCCCCCAAATATAAAGACATGAGATGAGATTTACGTCCGCTGCCGTGGATTTATAAAACAAATATATTTGATAGTGTTATAATTATAAATCAGCACTAGATAAATAATAAAAATTAAAGATAAGATGGAGTAAATATTTCATGACAAAAAAAAAAGTTGTGTTGGTGATCAAAAACATAGAGACTGAACAAAATGGTTTATAGCAATCTATAGTGTTTTGTGAGAAAAGATACAGTGTTTTCGCCACATGATTTAGCTTTTCAGTTAATAAAAAAATAAATTACAAAGCTAAATTCTTTACCAACTTAATATTAAAAAAAAACTAGCAAAGATAATTTTGGAAGGAAAAAAACCCATGAGAAAAAACGTTGTAGCAATTGACAATGTTTTGTGAAGAAAACTATAACGCTTTTTCCGATAAAATAAAATAAAAAACCATTTAGAGAAATATTGTAGCAATTCACAGTGTTTCGTGAGAAAAACTACAACGCTTTCCTTATATGATTTAGCTTTATTGTAATTATAATTCTTAACCAACTCAATATTAAAAAACAAATCGACAAAGATAATTTTGAAAAAAATCATAAAAAAACACATGGAAAAACACTGCAACAATTCACAGTGTTTTAAAGAAAAAAAAATTACAAAGCTAAATTCTTAATCGGCTCAATATTAAAAAAAATAAAATTAACAGAGACAATTCTAGAAAAAAAAAATAACAAAACAAACACCAAAAAAAGAAAAAAAATCATGTTGGAAACACTATAGCAATTTACAGTGTTTTGTGATGAAAGCTACAATGCTCCCCCACATGATTTAGCCTTATTTGTAATGACTTGTAATTGTAATTCACAAACAACTCAATATTAAAAAAAATAAATTTGAAAAAAATTATAACAAAAAAAACCATGCGGAGAGACATTGTAACAATCCACAATGTTTTATGAGCAAAGCTACAATGTTTTCCCCACATGATTAAGTTTTATTACAAAATTAAATTCTAACCAACTCAATATTTTTAAAAAAATTCGACGAAGATAATTTTGGAAAAAAATATCACAAAAAAACACACAAAAGAAATTAGAAAAAAACCATGTGAGGAAAAACTGTATCAATCTATAGTGTTTTGTGAGGAAAAACTTGTATTTACTTGTAATTGCAATTCTTAACCAACTTAATATTTAAAAAATAAAATTGACAAAGATAATTTCAGGAAAAAACATAACAAAAACAGAAAAAAACCATGTGGGAAAAAACACTATAGCAATCAACAGTAATTTTCGAGGAAAGTTACAGTGCTTTCCTCACATATTATAACTGTAATTTTTAACCAGCTCAATATTAAAAAATAAAATAAAAAAAGATAACTTCAGAGAAAATCATAAAAAAAACCATGCGGAGAAACACTGTAACAATCAACAATGTTTTAAAGAAAAAAAACACTACAAAACTAAATTCTCAATCAACTCAATATTAAAAAAAATCAACAAATATAATTTTGAAAAATAAAGAAATAAAATATAAAAACTATGTGGAAAAACATCGCAGCAATCCACGGTATTTTAAAGAAAAAAATTAAAAAGCAAAAATTTTAACCAAGTCAATATTTAAAAAGTAAAATCAACAAAAATAATTTTGAAAAAAAAATAAATGAAAAAAAAAATAGGAAAGTTGAAAAAAAAATTTTAAAAAAAATAACTTGAAAAAAAAAGAAAAAAATTAGCAAAAAAAAAAAAGAAAAGAAAAGCACTATGAATTATTGTTGTAATCCACTGTGCTTTTGAGTGTAGGAAAACAATAATTTCCTGACACCATATTAATTAATGATTTTTTTGTTTTCGGACGTGCTTGTCGTTTGGCAAATACATTCATTGGATTGGACAGTCAAGAAAGTTGATAGCCAGAGGCATAAAGAACACTCTCTCTCTCAAAAATGCCCATACTAATTACTTGCCAGTAGGAAAACTGGAAAAGTCGAGGCATAATGGAAACCGAATTTCCATTCTACTGGTACTAGTTAGAGATCGAAATTTCTGTGTTTCATGTGAATTGTTTGGGCCTGCCGCGTTTATCTTCCGATATCCAATGATGAAGCGAGAATACATGAAGCCCAGTGATCGGACTCAATCCGAGGACTTGGGCCTAAACTAAACTTTGACGGGCTGAGATATAGTTTGCATTGATGATGTTTGCGTGGAAAACAAGTATAGACCAGTCATAGCTGCGAACTGACTTTGATCGATTAGGGTTCGGGGATTCTAGAAGTTAATTTCTTAATTTTGACTATGTTACCATATAGATAAATATTTTACAAGAAGAACACAATACTTTAATTCAATTTTTTCGTTATATTAATTATAAACAAACATGTCTGGATAACGTGTCGAATCAATTTTATTGACCAACTGTTAACTCGGTGATGGCATGGATGGACCACGTTCGTGACATTATAGCATAGAAGGATCTAATCAATATTAAAAAGAGTAAAACGGTAAGAGAAAAACCACGTGTTACCCTTCTACTGGGTCAGTTACATCACGTCGAAAAGTCAAAGAAAATGTAAATAATCTGAAACGATCAAGCGACTTATTCCAGTGCGCGCCAGAGCTCTTTCTTTCTCGCCCTGGAAACCGTGGAGACATCTGCTTCGTGTTTCCGTACAGAGAATTTCCATACATACATTCTCCCTTTGCCACTCTAGAAACAGAAAGAGAAGAGAAAAACAATAGAAGCAAGCAATGTTTGCTATTTTGAAGCTTCTGTTGTTATCGATATCGTCGCAATTAAATGCTGATCAAGGTTTCGATGTCCGTCGCCACCTCTGCACTGTAACGAGGTCTCTCTCTTGTTTCTACCATTTTTATCCCATCTTTTACTTTCTAGGTAATCCAATTGATTTTGTCTGTGGAATAACGAGATTAATGCTCGAAAACAAGCAAACTTGTAGTTAGCTATGTGTAATTATTTAATTGATTGATAAATTGTGTGCAGGTACGATGTAGCGAAGGATATGGCTAACACTTCAGCTGTAGCTGCCAATAATATTCCTAATGGATGCACTCCTATCCACGTAAACCTTGTGGTAATCTTCTCTGTTGCAAATTTTTAGATAGGTGTTTTCTTCCTGTTCATGTTTAATGTTTGACTAGTGAAAGTCCGCGTCATCGCTATGGATCTGCGAAATTTAAAAGTAAATACAGCAGCTCGAGTCTTTTCTGCTTATAATACTAAAATGTTGTGCTTAAATTTGAATTACCTGTTAATGTAGCAAGTTTCCTATAAAACTAGATTAAGATCCGAGATTTTGGCAAGTAGCTGCTCGAGGAGATGACTGATCACGAAAGATGTTTAGGTTTAATTTTTTTTGTTTAATTTTTTTAGTATGATTCAATTTCTAGTTTTTGGGCATGGTTTTGCACTTGTTGTCACGGAGGAATTTGAATTTCTCATCTGTCCCTGTAGTTGATTCTTGCCGGACTCAGACTCAGGGTTTTTAAAAAACGCATCGACGCTCATGGAATTACTTGAAGCATCTTTTTCTTTACGAATAAAAACTTTCTGCTGTCAACAGAATGTTATTGTGCCCTTGAAATCAGGGACTTTCTAACACATCAAATATATCGTTTTGACCAAAGTCAGGGAAAAGAGCTACTTGTAGTTTCCGAGTTATAGAAATTCGTAGAACTTCAACATGCAAGTTATCATTTAGAGTAATTTGGTTGTTAAATGAATCTGTTGGAATGAGCCATGCATTCCCAGGGTGGGCATCACTTGCAGAATTTGCTTAAACCAACATGACTTTTTCCTTATTTTTTAAGGGATTATTTCTGGAGGGAGTTTATTTATTTCTTAGTACTATTTTTATGATGGAATGATCCTTTGCCTGGATATTTTATGTTTTAAAATTACTTTGGAGGCTTCTTTTCTGATTTAGTGTTTTAATTTGCTGGGTTTATATGCTGATTTCTTCTACTGCCTGAAGTGATTTGTTGCTCTGATAAAAGTTATTACCATGTTTTTTGAATTTCACTTGTTACTTCCTAGGCAAGACATGGAACTCGTTCTCCTAACAAAAAACGGATGAGAGAGTTAGACAAGTTGGCTTCTCACTTGGGGGAACTTATAAGAGAAGCTGAAGAACAAAATTTGTCTTTGGAGAAAGTTCCGTTGTGGTTGCGGGGATGGAAATCTCCTTGGAGAGGGAAATTGAAAGGTGGAGAATTGATCAGGAAAGGAGAAGAAGAATTGTACAATCTTGGAATCAGGATTAGAGAGAGATTTTCAGAATTATTTGATGAGGAATACCACCCAGATGTTTATCCTATAAAGGCTACACAGGTGAGCTCTGTTCTAAATACTCTACAATGAAAATGTCTCACCTAATCAATTCCCACTTTATACCTGTGCTGTTCTCCTAGTCTTTTACTATTTTATTTCACTTACTTCCTTCTTTTTTCTCTCCAATGTGCTAGGTTCCTCGTGCATCAGCTAGTGCTGTGGCATTTGGCATGGGGCTTTTAAGTGAGAAGGGAGGTCTAGGACCTGCACAACATCGAGCTTTTGCTGTTACAAGTGAAATCCCTGCTAGCGACATTATACTGAGGTTTCATGATTGTTGTGGAAACTATAAGGTAATATCCAGTTCTACTTTTTTATGTTGAAGTTTTACATCTGGATTCAAACCTTACAGCTTGTACATTGTAAAACAATATACAATTTGTGTGGTTATTTACTCTGTCTTCCCTTTTTATCTGCCCAATACCATGATAGCTTAATTAATGTAAAAGAATGATTTTCTTTGTAAACGGTTTTTAGATGGGGCTTGTAGATTTGAATACTAGATGCAAGACTTGAAATTTATTGAAGTTAGTGGAAGCATAAAAGTTGTGGATTTGCATGTAAGCTCATGTTCTCTGCCCAGAGTTGTTATGAGGCAGTCAATTTCCTCTCATATCACATATATGCATTCAGGATTTTAAGAAGAGGCAGGAGCCTGCTGTTGATAAGCTAAAGGAACCTGTACTGGATGAAATCACGTCTGCATTAGTGAGCCGCTATGGGCTCAAATTCACTAGACAGGATACTGCTACGTTGTGGTCTCTGTGTAAACAGGTGACAACCCTGTCTCCATGACTGTTCATTATGATACAAATTTCATTCCGTTATGATTCCTGATTTTATCTATTTTTGTATATTTAATTTACTTACTTTGATGCAATGTGCCCTTGGATTTTCAATTTGTCAGGAAGCATCTGTCCTGGATATAACTGATCGAGCTTGTGGTCTTTTCAGCCCTTCCGAGGTAATTTGAATGCTGATGCTGTGATTTTAGGTTTTATTTATGTTTCTCCATAGGCTAATGCTGATGATAAATCAGTCCGCTGATCACAATTTTCCAACTAGATTTTTATAGGAAATTTCAGTCGTCCTTAATAATTATTCCCTGTTCACTTTTGTGGAAGTCAATAACGTAGTGAAGTCTGTCTATTTTGATCACTTGAATACTTTCATCTTTGTTTTTTTATTTTTTATTCGGGTTCATGGGCTAAAAGAAATGACAAAATAAAATGCTTATGTTTGGATTAACAAGAAAGTTAAAGACATGGTCGATTAACTTAAGAAAATGTGCATTTGCAATTATATGAAACGAGTGTTTTTATACAGAAAGTCTGCAATGATAATTCATTAATGCAAATTGAAAAAGTATTCTCTCTTTTGTGATTTATTGATATTGATCAGCTTACCTAAGCACATACTTAGGTTGCTTTGCTGGAGTGGGCAGATGATTTGGAGCTGTTTGTATTGAAGGGTTATGGTAATTCAATAAATTATCGAATGGGAGTGCCATTGCTTGAAGATGTTGTCCAGTCCATGGAGCAAGCCATTAAAGCAAATGAAGGTAAGTCAAGTTGTCAAATGTTAGAGACTGTATGCTTGTTTTATGCCTTCGATGAACTGCATCCCTTTCTTTAAGTGACATTATTGTCTCATTGTTGAACAAAGAATATTTTAACTTTAATATGCATTAGTAAGTTGCGGACAAGGAGGAACCTGGTGAATTTTTTTTTTTAATCTTTATTTCTAGATTGGCTATAATGAGGTTAGCATTTGGCACAAATCTAAAACTAGCTGGCTCGGGCTCAGCATTGAGTTTAGCAACCATCAACACCGAGTTAAGATGGCTTGGCCCACCGATGCAAATTAGGATCTGTCACGCTAATCCTGGGTGGTGGAGGATTTGTTGTGTTGGCCCAATGTCCTGCAGATACCCCAGTTCCTCGTAAATCACCAAAAGAAGAAGAAGATATATATGCATAATCGTTAAATGATATTGAAGAACCTTTTCCTGATCTAGTAAGACTCGTACACTTCTTCTTCTTATTGGGCTTTCATTCTATTAGAAAAGCATCCTCCTGGAAGTTATGAGAAGGCAAGGCTACGGTTTGCACATGCAGAGACCGTGGTCCCATTTACATGCCTCCTTGGACTTTTTCTTGAAGGATCTGGTGAGTTGATTTCATTCTTAGACTCCCTCTTCGGCATTTGTGCCTCTGCATGAACGCAACTGTATTATGACACTTTTATATGGCTATCGACTTGGCTAAAGATGCAATACCTCCATAAAAGATAGTTATGTGTTTGTCTCTGTGTGCTATATCCTGAATCACTAATTATTTTTACCGACTTTCAGAGTTCCAGAAAATACGAAGGGAAGAACCTTTGGAGCTCCCTCCAAAACCTCCTCAGAGTAGAAATTGGCGGGGCAGCATTGTGGCACCTTTTGCTGGTAACAACATGCTGGTCCTGCACAGCTGCCCGGCAAACTCTGCAAGCAAGTACTTTGTCCAAGTACTCCACAATGAACAACCGATTCCAATGACGGTATATCTTGCTAGTTCACTTGCTTATTATGCATATGTTTTTTGTGCTTTCTTGATATGAACCTTTATAAATTTTCCAAATATTGACTTCTTTGTGTTTTGTTGATAGGGTTGTAATGGTTCCGATTTTTGCCCTTTTGAAGAGTTTAAGGTACTAGTATTATCAACTCTTTGGCGTTAATTTACATGATCGATTCTCCTATGCTGATTCTAGTTTCTTTTTTCTTTCTCCAGGAAAAAATAGTGGCTCCTCATCTGAAGCATGACTATGATAGTGTGTGCACTGCAAAGCTGGAAGAACCAGAGCAGAAACCTGCAAGCAGTAAGTTATCACAACTGTTTCGTTGTCTATTATCTCTACAGAATGATGATACACGGTCCACCAAGGATGGATTATAGTTTGTTATTGAAAAGAAAGAGAATATTTCTTGCATGCTACTTTTTCTTTCTTGTCGCTCCTCTCTGTATGTTGATTTTCAGCCAAGGCCAGCTCTTCCTTTTAGCAGAGTTCAATTTGGTTTAATGTCACTGTCTCACGGCATTGAACTTACTGGCTCGATTCTGAATTCCAACCCAGTAGTTTTTCTGACAGATCTGACGCTGCTTCTAACAGCTCTACTTTTTTGTATACCTGACTGGTTAATGATCTTGTAATTTTCACATAAATCACCTGATGGATTTTGCCTTTAGTTTAAATACCATCCCCTTTCTGCCATGATGGAAATTCCACTGGTCTTCTAGATAGATAGCTGTTCATGCAGCGCCTTGGCAGAAGCTGCATGTACCGCATTGTGCTCATTTAGAAATAGGTTTCACTTAGCGTGTACTCCTTTTCAAGTCAACTTAAAGGTACAATATGGCTCCAACACATTGTCTCTGCAGAATGTTCCAGTGCCATGCCTTTGTTAAAGTGTTTATTTACATGTATCTAGTAAATAGAACTTGTAGAGAGCAGCATATTGTTCAGGAATTAAGGCATCATATACTGGTAAGGCGGAGGAATCATCTTTCTCTCCGGGCAACCTGCAAGGAATTGAATTCATCATCAAACTTCCTGTAGCAAAGAATTACCCGTCTACTCATCTTTTTTTCTTGCACAAACTTTTTAGAAAAATGGTTGTATCAAATCTAAAACACAGAATTTCAATTCTGCCAAGAAGTATTGAAATTGGGCTTTTAAAATCTGGCAGTTCCGGTAGCCAATGGCCCAAATCATTTTTAGAGGATAAATTGCACCGCATGTACCTTCAAAGCCTCTGACTTCAAGCTCTCGCCATTCTTGAACCATTGCACAACAGCAACACATGAAATGAGTTAAGAAGTCATCACATGACCCTCCCTGCAAGTAGTATATTTGTCAGCTGCTTCTACCTTCGTAGCTCAAGCCAAAAGGATGTACAACTTTCACAAGGAAGAGCTTCGAAGCCCTCCTCCATAAAGAAGAAAACCAACCTCAATGTCGAAAAGATGCCGAATTTTTTTCCTGATGCAGCAGGTGTAACAGCAACATCCACAAAAAATAGAGTACGCCATTAGATCATTAATCGCACGCTCGCGAGCTTTAGCAGGAATTAAAGAAGAGAAATATTAAGAGAGTTAATTTACGCTCAAACCTGTTATTAAGTACTAAACTAGCTCGCCTATATCACGGCTCTAAAGGGTTTTTTTTTAAGCTAAGCTTACATGTCTTTCCTTTCGACACCACATTGGCTATCCTTGAAAATACACCACAGGGATAAATGCAGGTCTTCAAGCCTGCAGTAAAAAAGTTAAATAAAAAAGTAAATATATATAGAAATCGAACTAATCAATGGAACTAAAATAGCAGGAGGCAAGATTTGAATCGAAGTAACAAAACCAAGCACATTAGTAATTTCTAGAGCAATAAGCAGACATAGACAAGAGTCACCCCTGCATTTATATAGTTAGCTATGCATAAGAAAGGGGATTGGGAGGACTCACTCAAACATGGCTCCTTGCAACAATCAAAAAGATCAACCTGCCATTCAGACTGGCACTTATCTCCAGGCTTTAGGACCCCATTGCTGGATCTTGCATTGGTTATGTACCTAGAATCATAAATCCCCAATTAATACATACCTTAAGGTACTTCACAAAACTATTAAACATACACAAAAGCTTCACCAGAACTGTCTGGACACATACCCTGAGACAACATAAGTTGGCTCATTAACAAGAAGTTTCGTAACCTTCTTTGCAGGAACATCATTGACGACATTTTCTGTTACCTCAATTAGATGTTCAATTACTCGGCATTGATTTGGCTCCTTGCTTGTTCTTGATCTCTGCAGCTCAATCTGTAATTTCTCTTTTTCTTCTTGGAGAGCCTCCTGGAATCCCAAGTCAGGATATCTGCGAGATAGAGACTTCTCCAACATGTTCGCATCTTTCTTTGAACGGTCAGGTTTTAAAATCACACTTTGAGCCTCTACATCGTCTTCATCGAGGGTATAGTCTCTTTGATCCTCTTCAATTGCCTGCCAGCCTTCCTTTATATCCTGCACATATCTATAATTTCAAGACCAACTTGTTTGAACTTGAACTACTACAAGGCAGGTTCATGAGAAGGAAAACATTATCGAACTCAAGCGAGAGTGTCGCTTGTGAACATTGCTATAGCAACATAAACATCATCCATTCCTATTTATATTTATATGGTGAATCAGTGCCTTTTCGCATTGCTTTGGTTCTGAACTATACAAGAGGCTGTCCAAGCTAATATATTTTGCAGCAACTAGTGCTCTCTCTTGGCTAGTTTTGAGAAAGCAGTGAGCTCAAAAGCCTATTAATTATTTTTCAAATTACTACTTTCTTTGTCATGAATAAGAAGTTACTGCACCATTACTCTCGATCACACCGACATTATTTTCACTTCTGTTGCCAATCTATTCACTGGAGACAGGAATATTCATGGAATCAGAGTCCTTCGTATCTCAGGGGTCCACCAACATCGTAGGGCCAACCTGTTATTAACGGTACAGATTATAGTTAACCGTCCAGAGAAAGCGCAGGATTTTTTTTCTTGCCCACCCTAAATTCAACAAAATTAAGCATGCTTTAGGATATGTTTTTAATAAACAAACAGTTCTTGCTTCTTCAACATGTCTTTTCACTTTTCAGAAACTGGAGATAAAAACAGTCAAACATCCTGCTTTCACTTATCTCCTAGTGTCTAGTGCCCAGAGAAAATAAATGAAGAAGAAAAAATAACGCATTCTCGGGTAAAATTTTCAAGGGAAAAGAATATATGGATTTTTGCACCCTCATTCGAATCCAAGAAGAGATATTCATAAAAAAAAAAATATCAATAAAAGATTCATGTTTGTATAAAGCAACTTGATTGGATTTCTACCAGAGGAAAAAAACTTGATTGAATGTTTCATTTAAATAGGTGCCATTAACTCTTGAAAAAAGAAGAAGGAAATAATCTTTTTTACTTTACCTGCATCCTGAACTCATGGACCAGAGAAATCAAGGGTACAAGCCTAAGATACCTATCAATTTCATCATGAACTTGTCTAAACTGATAAACGACACTCCATCCCATAGCAAGCATGTATAGATAGCTCTTTTCCTTGCAGCTCTCCACCAAATCAAGTGCCTTTCTCAAAGCTTCCTCTAGACAATCCAATGGCTCTTTTGTAGCAGGCAAGTTCACCAGGTCCGTTGATTTTATCTTCTCCAGCAGGTTGCTTATAATCTTCACGTGCTCTGCTAGTTGCTCGCAGTTTTTCTTGTGCGCGGTGGCGTTTCTTGCTGATGATATGATCATGTTTGCAAGGCCTGATGTGTGTACTCCTGCTACCTGTGCAAGATTTGCCATGTTTATAAATTTTGTAGCTTTAGAGAGAAAATGGAGAGAGCAGTGATCACTACAGAGTGTGAAGGGGAGTTCAGCATTAAATGAGGTGTTTAAGGAAGTGTTTCTACTTTTTGGGTTTTATTTGCTTTGTTAAAGTTCAAATTTAACACAGAGGCCATAGTTTACAAACTCCGTAAAATGAAGGGATGGAAATGAACTAACATGTTCGATAGTAATTTGTTTTAACAGACTAGATTATTTTCACAATATATTGGTTTTAAGTTGCTAATGTATTTACAGCTGACAACAAACAATTTCTTAATGACAAGAAGGAACGGACTAACCTGCAAAGGTTGAATGCAATTATGCTAATGATAATATTTATTTGGATAATCCTCGAGATAATGGTGATATTTACTTATATATAATGAAGGGTAATGTGTGTAATGATGGCCCAAATAGTACCCCAACCACACTTTAATTTCTCTCGAATATGGCGGCCGGTGAAAGATCAGCTATTCCATCCTTTTATTCAGTTCCTTTTCATCTCTAACATTTTCCTTCTTGTCTAAGCAAGCAAGCTCTCTTCTTCTAGTCGAATCAACACGTTTCCTCGATCATACCGTCTACATAGTTTCGTGCACTTCCACGACCAAATTCAATTTGGAGAATTCCAACACGCATGATTGAGGAAAACCCTCGAGACTCGTTCCGTATTCTAATATAAAAGATGAGGAGAAAATAAATTATATTACATGTTATCCATTTATTGATCAGGAAGCCCGTCTAGCTCAGTTGGTAGAGCGCAAGGCTCTTAACCTTGTGGTCGTGGGTTCGAGCCCCACGGTGGGCGCATGGTTTTTTCCTAGTTAAAACATAGCCTGCAGTTAATGCTCAACATCAATGCATGTTTGTATTTTAGCATAAATAAATGAAACATTCCTTTTTCTTTTTTTTATTATCTCTTTTGAACGCCGTGTGACTCTTGATATTTAGTTTCCGTTAGTTTTTTATTTTAAAAATATTTTTAAAAAAAATTATGTATTTTTAAATTATTTTGATGTTCTATATCAAAAATTAATTTTAAAAAAATTATATATTATTTTAATATATTTACAAATAAAAATAAAAAATATTTTTTATTAAAATGAGAAAACACACCCTTCTATTTAACAGGTGTTTATATAAGTTGATTATATGTTTGGCGTGAAAAAATGTGTCCAGGGGCGGGCTTACATTTAAGATTTTGTGTTAAATGACAAAACACACCCTTGGTTTCTTAATAAAACTTCATTACGGTCCTTCATGTTAGGACATTGGATTTGCCTCGTTTTTTTCTACATATCTATTTACCCTTCATGTTTTCTATGCTTTCCCGTTACTCCATGGCACATCTGCTCTTTTTTTATCTTTCAATAATATACAAAATTATCATGTATTTTGTGCCTTTTATTTTTAATTTTGATATGATAATTTCGTATATCAACATCACATCACATGTTATCATAGATTACGATTATTTTGTGTATTGTTATTTATTGAAGTCATGTCTATTCCACTCTCGTAGCTACAAATCATGTTTCATAAGTGTGTTTAGAAGTATGGTTATGATTGTTTTTCAAAGTATTTTTTCACTCGGAAATATATCAAAATAATTTTTTTTTATTTTTTTAAAATTATTTTTGACATCAGCGCATCAAAATGATCTAAAAATACCCAAAAAATATTAATTTAAAGTTAAGAAGAAAAATAAAAATTAATTTTTTCAAAAACGTTTTTGAAATGTAAAAATAAACAAGGCAAAATATATTTCACAATTGTTTGCATTTAAATTATAAAGTGGCCTTCATTTATATTAGTAGCAAAACTTATAGTGCATTTCTAAGTAGAACTAGTCAAGCTAGGTATGTTATTTCTATGAGTGGTCACCGAAAAAACTCAAAATTAAGATTTTAAGTTGAATAAATCTTTTCCTTATCATTTCAACTAACCTTTCGAGAGGGTGATCCCGCTTTTGCTGGATCCATGTTTTTTCTATTTAAAAAAAAACTAAATTAAATGCTTGAATTTCTTTCAGAAAAAAATTCACATACAGGATTCATTTTGACACAAATGAAGAAAAATATAGCATGGTTTTTTAGTTAAGATTGCGGGCTCGGTTTCACCACAATCAAACCTAACCTAATATTGAATGTAGTTTGACACGGTCAAACCAAACTCAATCAGCCTGTTTTTGGCCCAGTTAGACTTTTCCTGGGCTTGGTCTGACCAAAGTCAATCCCGCCCCAATCAACCTAATGTGTGATCTTTTATGTAATGTATAAAAATCTTATCCGCAACGCTAAAAAATATAGATGAGAAATGACATCAACATTTTATTTTTTTTATAACGCCATCTCAAGTTTAAAAATATAAATAAAAAGAAATATGTTCGATAAGTCCTAAAATTCAAGATGTCCAAGAATAAAATTGATATGTGTAAATGAGTGGTTAATCTTTTAGTTCAAGTAATTTAATTTATTCTCTCTAGCCAAGGTATTTAGCAGTTTGATACAAAAAGTCCAAATGGATGGTAATTGGTAGTACATGGTATTTGGTAAGACAAGGTGACTAGTATATATGGTAGTAGTAGGTGGTGCCTGCAAAAGATTCTATTTGATGGTCACGAGAACTCTCCGGTAATAAAATCAGTAACTCTGTAGAGATAAAAATTATAATGATATTTTTAAGATATAGACTCTGAAAATATATGTATAATGAAGATGTTAAGAATGAAGAAACTCTGAACATTGTTCTTAAAAAATTTATGGGGTATTTATAGTCTACAAGTATTGTCATATTATGGAGAGAATATGATGAAATGTAATTTTATTTTTGTGATATTTTAAGTTATAATATACTCAAAATAATGCATATTAGATCAATATAAAATATTGATATACCCGCATGAAATCCTGATTTTTTTTTTAAAACGAGAATTGGATTCATACATGTTGTCTAGACCTATTAGAACAAAAATAAAATCAAACACGCTACCCAAAAAACCCATAAAGATGAGCTCCTCCTCTAGAAAGAGCACAAGTACAAGGGCTCCTCCCCCATAAAAAGTTCAGAGAGAGGTTGGTTGTGCCCAGGTAAATTGAAGTGAGTTTTTTAGGGAATATTCTGCGGTTAATTTTGAGTTTATCAATATTGAATAAACAAAACAATATCATAAACAAATTGAAGGCTCATGTCATATTGCCAGGTCATGCTATCGATAGAGAAAATGTGTCGTCTATGCTTTATTAGCTAGGGAGTTCGAGAGGTGGACCAAAAGAACAAATATAAAAACCATATTAAAGAGATGATAAATTGAAAGTTTACTAAACGAAAATTAAAAAGTTGAGGGATGAAACATATCATTAATAAACAATCCATTACTCCTCAAATATTATTTCAGACTCTCTACTCGCGCTACCTACTGCCTTGACCACCGCATACCAAACCACCCAATCTACTCCTGCAATCTCGAGGTCATGATTTCTCCACACCATTTCCTTACAAGGGCACACCCTTTTAAGCTCTGCAACAGTACATTACAGCACTAATGAAGTGTGCCGTTAGATTTCTCAAGTAGAATCACCAGCCGTTGCCGTGATGAACTAACACTCTTCTTTTTTTTTTTCTTGTTTCTGGTGAAAATTTATTTATTTTTAATTTACTTTTTAATATTTTTAATAATAATATTTAAAATAATTTTTTAAAAACATATTATTTTAATTTTATTCAAAATAAAAAATACTTTAAAAGTAACATAGTTTTAATTTGATGATCAGTAGGCAATCCTTATTTCTTGTTGTCAATTGCCAACTGGCAAGAACGGTTGTAATCCATCCTTTAGTGGCCCCCAGGATCACACTCAAGAAAATCCCTCTCAACAAACTCTGTCCACACATTCTGCAGCGATCCCCTCTTCCTTTAATATTTTCACCCTCAATATCTCAATAAACTACAATAATACCACCAATCAGCCACGAGTGTAATATTGTTTCTCTACTCGCGATGACAGATAGGTAGCACCCTCCAAAAATAGACAAGCAGACGAAAAACAGACCAAATTCGGATAGAAAAGGACCCTCTCAGTAGTTGAAAACGAAAGACGTCACTGTTCCTTAATCTGTGTTTTCTTGACTCGCAGAGAAATCAAAAGGACATTAAAGAAAGAGACTTCATCAGAAAAAACAAATAACAAATAACGTCTCCCTCTCAAATTTCAGTCTATACGACGTTGTCGTTTCATTCACGTCCCTGTATTCCATTTTGTTGTTGATTAAAAGTCGCGGGGTTTCCTTATGAAGCAAATCGATTAGGGTTTTGGAATTGCAGGTGAAATTATTATTATTATTATTATCTAAAAGCATTTTTTTTAGTATTTGTTCATAAATGCTTTGTTTTTATTCACAAAAAGTTACTCGTTTCTTTGCCTCTTGTTGGTTGTGTAGAAAATAAAGGAAAAACAACAAAAAACGAAATTGTGAAACCAGGGTTTCTTTTGTGTTAAATGGATTTAGAATTTCTTCTTTGTTTGATTTCTGAGAAAACGCAGGGAATGTCGTGGTTAGCTGAAGTGAGGTTATTAGCAGTGTAGAGTATGTGTTAGTTTTTGAAACTAGAGAAAGTTAAGAAGAAAAATGTTTTAGTTAATTTATTTCTTAGATTTTATATTTAAAGTGTTGTTAGCTGTGAAACCTAACTGAAGTAAGATTTCAAAACTTATATTATTTATTTCATGGATTTGCCTTCTTGTGATAGTTGAAACCTCGATTTTTAATTTATTTATTTCTCAGATCTTTTGACATTTAAAGTTGCTAGGATTCCATTCGTGTACTTGCTTAGGCCAAAAAAGGAACAAGACGAGACATTGAATCAGATCGTAATTTATACTGTAATTTTAGTTTTCATTCTGTGGTTTTTTGGTAATTAATTAACTACTTGGATAACTAAGTTAAGTACATCCATAATTGCTTCTTGTTGTTTCATGAATGTTGTCTTTAATTTTTGACTGAGTAGATGTTTAAAAATGAAATGCACTGTCAATTGCTAAGGAGAATAGGGAATTGGATGATTTTCTTGCAACTTTAGTGTCCTGATGTCCTGTAATTTTGTGGTATTTCAGGTTAGTGATGTCTCATAGATCACACGAAAGGGACATAAGAGAGTCCGAGTTTTACGAGTATGAAGAAAGGCATTATGAAGATTTGAAGAAGGAAAGAATTAGAGTCAGAGTTTCAGGTTCAGTTTACAAATGCCCCTATTGTCATGGGAGAGATTACCATCTCAGGGAGCTTCTCCAGCATGCTTCTGATCTTGGTAGAGGATCAAGAAGAGGGACTCTAAAAGAGGAAGCTCAACACCTAGCTCTTGCAAGGTATATTCGGAGGCATCTTGATGTGAAGGATAGATCAGAGTCCTCCTCGAAAAGGTTCAAAACTGAACCTCCTGCCGTATATGACCATAATAAGGAGCAGCTATTTGTGCACTCTGCAAAAAGGCCCAAAACTGAATCTCTTGCTGCATGTGATCATGATAAAGAGCAGCCTTTTGTCCCCTCTGCCAAAAGGCCCAAAACTGAATGTCACGCTGTACATGATCATGATAAAGAGCAGCTGCTTGTTTGGCCCTGGATGGGGGTTCTTGCCAATATACAAACCGAGATGAAGGATGGACGCCGTGTTGGGGAAAGTGGCTCAAAACTCAGGGATGAATTAGCTAGAAAAGGTTTTAATCCTGTTAGGGTGCATCCTTTATGGGGCCGATATGGTCATTCAGGATTTGCCATTGTAGAGTTCAAGAAAGACTGGGATGGCTTCAGTAATGCCATTATGTTTGAAAAGGATTTTGATTCGAATCATTGTGGAAAGAAGGAATATACTGAAACTCCAGTGAGGGATCGAGGACAGAGGTTATATGGATGGATTGCCCAAGAGGATGACTATAAAGCCAGTGGTCTTGTAGGAGATCATCTCAGAAAGAATGGGGATTTAAAGAGTGTTGATGGGAAACAAGCCGAGGACCAAAGGAAGGATGCCAAACTTGTTTCCAACTTGAAAAGCACCTTAGAGAGGAAACATGACCACCTTAGAGAAATGGAGAGCAGATATAAAGAGACTAGTGCATCTTTGAACAAGGTGATGGATCAAAAGGAAGCCATGGAGAAGTCATATAATGAAGGTACGTCTCAGTTATGGAAGTTTACCAGAAGGGTTTAAAGATACCTTAAATGGGATTTTACTTCAAATTATTCAGATTTCCAGTGATATATTCTGAGAAAGTTTATCCTCTGTTTCTTTGTGAAATTTTTGTGATTAGAAATAAGAAAAATGCAGCAGAATGAACATGATCATTTTGAGGAGATTTCTGTTGAGCATGAGAAGGTCACGCGGCTACTACTAGCTCAGAGAGAAGAATTGAAGCAGCGCGAGAAGCAACTGCAGCGACGTGAGGTGCAGAATGAAAATGATCGACTGAAACTTCATCACGAGAAGAAAATGGTAACATACCTTGCCTTTCTTAAAGCTGCCAATTTCTTAGTATGCTGGGGCTTTCTGCAAAATGACTAAAATTGATAGATCTAGCCTCAGTTATTAATTTTTTTTTTATTGAATTTTGTTTCTCAGCCTGTTAATCCATATTTAAATTATCTGACATTGATCAAGGTAAGGAAGTTTGTGATGTTTTAGCAGATATTACAATTTTGGAAGGCAAAAGCCAAAGCTACCAATTTGAACATCTCTCCAAGTCTACCTCTGGTTGTGGGTTTTTTCCCTACCAATGGGGCTCCTACTCTCACCACCACCTTGGGAATTGTCTACGGGGCGTTTATCTAGGCTACAATTAGATCCAGTTGTACCCAAACTTTTCTGGTTCACCCCAGCATTCCCTACTTGCCCTACTGGATTACTTCTTGAGTATTTGATTTGAATTCAACTTCAACCAGATGCTCCAAAGCCCTTGTTGCATTCGGTAATGTTTGGATATGTTGAAGGGTACCAGAAACTGGTGCATATGTAACTCAATGCATCAGTTTATGAATTCTATCTCTTACTTTTTTCTGTTGTTATATGTTGATGGACTACTGTCCTGCATCAGCTGTTGTAATGGTGGTGGTTTTGGTTTATTTGGATACTTTAGGCAGTAGTCCTAGATATTGTTAAAAAATAAAATGTTAACCTTGTCTTATCCTTCATACAGAATGAGAGAGCAACCTTGGAGCAGAAAAGGGCAGATGAAAGTGTGTTGAGGTTGGCAGAAGAACAAAAGGTACATGAATTCATCTCCTTGAACTAAAATATTTGAATAGAACAGTAAAATATTTCCAGCTGGAGAAATAATGGAATTTTTTGGCAAATGGCCAACGCAGAGGGAAAAGGAGAAACTGCACAAGAAAATTTTTGATCTGGAAAAGAAGCTTGATGCTAAACAAGCACTGGAGTTGGAGATAGAGTGCATGAAGAATTCTTTACAAATTATGAAACACATGGGAGAGGATGAAGACCTTGATGTCAAGAAAAAAATGGATACAGTTCGAGAAGAATTGAAAGAGAAGGAGGAAGAACTGGATGGATTGGAGCAACTTAATCAAGCCCTTATCATCAAGGAACGCAAAACCAATGATGAATTGCAGGACGCTCGCAAAGAGTTAATAAGTGCAAGTACCATAAACCATTCTACTCTTCATTATAAAACTTTGAATGTGTTTTGTTTAAGATATTAACTAAGTGTATTTGAAGTGAGCTAATTTAGAGGTTAAATTTCTGTGATTTTATTGCTGTTCATCTTACTCATGTTGTAATGTCTGTGGTATTTGATGAAAGCCTAATTTCCTCACTCCACAGTACTTGGGGCAATGGACAACCCGTGCTTTTATTGGTGTTAAGAGAATGGGAGATCTTGATGGCAAACCATTTCATGAGGCAAGCAAGATAAAATTTTTAGATGAAGAAGCTGATGAGAAAGCACTTGAGTTGTGTTCACTATGGGAAGATCGTCTTCGAGATCCGAGCTGGCATCCATTCAAGGTCATCCTTGACAAGGAAGGGAATAGTAAGGTATGCAATGCCCAATTCAAACAGAATGGTAAAAATGTTTAATAATATAAATAAAAGTAGATGTTGTGTTAGATTTAGACCTGCCTACATAGAATTTTGTATAGGCTCACTAGTATGAAATGCCAATAGATTACTCTAATTGCCTTCTCAGTCTTGTTTCTTTTCCTGATTATAAACATATATATTTTGTTACTCTTGCCTGACTAGGTAGAGCTTTACACAGTCGCACAAACCTTGAAATGTGAATAAATCGTGGTAGCTGCCCTTGTGAACTTGACACTACCCTGCTTTTGTTCCTGGCTATACTTTTCTTAACTGAAGCTTGTCATTCCTGAACCACGATGTTACTACAAACACATAACTTAATAATTCTCAATATGATGAGGATGTAACTCCTTGAAGATTGCAAGAACTGCTAGCTGATTTTTTCCTTCCTTTTTCTTTGCTAACAGACCATTTAATTGGTATCTGTGTATTTGGTTTGGGCAATAGTTTACTTTATTCTAGCCAAGGGTGGCTAGTCTTTCTACAAACTTTGTTACCAATTTTCTCTTACAACTTGTTTTTCTTTTCCATTTCTTTTATTATAATTCTCAATATACATTTTTTTATCCCCTCTCACCCCCACCCCTTTTTGTTCTCACTTGCTAGAGAGTCCATCCATGTTTCAGGATTATTTCATCGATTTATCACTGGTTTGTCCTTCTCCTTATTTGGAACAAATTTTGTGCCGATTAAATTCAACCAGTGTATTGGCACAGTTTAATTGAGCTGAATTCTATACTGAATTCATGACTGGAATAAACATAATCTGGTATAGTTAAACTAAATATCGAAAGTGTCATGTCTTTTGTTTTACTTATTTCATTATAAAAGACAAAATGTTAGCTTATTGGTAGGATGGTAGGATAGAACATTGAGGCAGCAAGTCTCCACAAACCAGACTTCAATGGGTGAATTTGTGTAGTTGCTGAATTCAGCCACTTCAAATTTTGAATTCAATTTCATGGCTATTCTCTCCTTCCAAGCATAAGAACTGGTCAATAGTGAATTTTATGATTTCACAATTCTTAAACAAGCTGTGATCTTATCAAATTGTTTGTCAATTTGGCTTGGTAGGAAATAATCAACGAAGATGATGAAAATTTGAGAAGTTTGAAGAGTGAATTTGGTGATGAAGTTTTTAATGCTGTGGTAACAGCATTAAAGGAAATGAACGAGTATAACCCAAGTGGTAGGTACGTAATAAAAGAGCTATGGAATTTCAAAGAGGAAAGGAAGGCAACACTGAGTGAGGGAGTGATGCACATATTAAAGCAGTGGAGACAGCTTAAGAGAAGGAAAACCTGAGGTATGTATTATCACCTTTTACCAGAAAACATAAAAATGAAATTTGCAGTTTGAGTGAATGCGTTATTTTTTCTGTTGTTTTTTTATCACTATCATCAAGAACAATGATAAACCTAGCAATTTTGCTTAATGGTTGGAGGAATTCAGAGATATAATTTGCCCTTCGTGATTGGCTGCTTGCTAATATGTCATTCTTGTTGGATATGCATAACTATCATTTCTATATATATAGATGTCTTGATGTTGCATGCTTTCATTTCGTATAGGAATTAACATACATTGGATGTGTATAAATGTAAAGAAGAGACCATGCCAATAAGCTAATGCATGTACCAGTGCCTAGGAGGGTTCAATTTTTAGCATGCATGGTGTGAATAGGAATTGTTGAACCTTCCTAGTTCCTAGGCACAAAAAGGCTTGGCCGTACATGAATGGATTGGATAGCATTAGTGTAGCTCTTCTTGCTCTAGACATCACCTGGTCCCTTCTCTCTCTTTCTCTCTCGTGCAGACTTGCATTTTATATCAAATAAGCTACTCCATTGCAGTTCTGAAAAAGAAAACCGTGGCTTTTTGTCAGAATTACAGCCAGAAAGCGCTCTTTTGTCAGGCATTTGGCCCTGTCAGAATTCGCCGGTTTTTTGGTGTATTTTGGAATGCAGATGTGTATGCAGGATTCGCCGGTCTCTGCATTTTGGTGTATTTTGGAATGCAGATGTGTATGCAGTCACCCTTGAACTTGTACGTGATACACTTAGTTGATGTTCAATATGTCTATTCCTTCATTGGGAATCTGGGATCTTGGCGTTGTTAAGATTTTAGTGAAGTATACAGGTTTTTGAAAACTACTTTGGGTGATCAAATATCTAGGATTTCTTTCTTGTAAGCCATCTGGATGTGCTGGAAATGTGTGAGCTGATGTGTTTAAAAAATGACAATTCTGATGGTTAATTTCTGGTTTCCAACAGTAAGACAGCTCCGATAGCTGTAATTATGAACGGCATCAGTCTCGGCTTTAACTCATTGCAGGGAAAATATCATCGGAGGGAAGGTGAGGCTGCGGGAATAAGGGAATGATTGGACCGTCTATAACATCTGTGACATGCTATAAATATGGTTGAATTTGGGTTAAAACATTGACACGTGGCTTATTAACGAAACATAAAAGCAATCACTGAAGTTTGGAGTAGGAAAATGACTATTTTGTCATTTCAATAAAAATCATTAAACTTGATATTAAGAGTAATATAGTTTTTTTTTATCAAGATTTATTTTGTCAGTCGTTTAATATTAAGTCACTAAATTATTATTAAAAGAAAAAATTTAAATTGATATTTACAAGTTTTTTTTTTTGTATTTTTACTTTTTAAAATACAATAAAATAATTTAATTATTCTTAAAAACAAAATTTTTTCAACTTGTGTACAAGTTTTTTTTTTTTTATATAATCAAATTGATTAAGGATAATTTAATATTTTATGAAATATAAAATATTATTTAACAAACAAGTGTTTAATGTGTGTATTATACGGCCGACATGTGGGATATGCCTGGGTCTTTGGGGCTGCGGGTGATGGGGAATGTGGCTGTCAAACATTGGTTTCTAAAACAGTGTTTGAATTGTTGTGGTTGCCTCTCCGTTCCGGCGACGTGTGTAGCCAATAGATTGTTGATGATTATTTGTTTTTATTATGTTTTTTTAATTTTTATATTTGTCTCTTTAAATTTTCAATACAACACTTTAATTTGTTTTTTTTTTAAATCTGCTTTTATTTTTTTTATTTTATCTGAGATAATTTATGAAATTATTATTTTGTTTTCAATTTTTTTTGTCATATTTGATTTGCATTTTTTAAATTGTTATTTGTTTTATTTGAAATAGTTTTTAAAATTAATTTATTATTATGATTTTATCCTTTTACATTTTTTTTCTTATCAGATTTGATCGTCATTCTTTTTATTGTTAATTTTTTTTACTTTAGAAAATTTTTTAAATTGATGTTTTTTTTTCAATTTCATATTTCAATATTGAAATGGTGAGGAATTGAGTTTTTTAATTGAGTCTAGGTTTAGAATTTTACGAATTGTGAATTTGAGATATTAATCTAGATTTAAGAGATTTGCTCGGGTTTTCTAAGCAAATATTTTAAACTTATACATTTTTTCAAATTTAATTTATATGCTTATAATTAATAAAATACAAATATCTTATTCGTTGAGTTAAATCAATTAAAATAATCTAGTGATTAAGACTGAATCCAATTGAAGTTTTATAAGAAATTTTAATATAATTTATGTGAAAATTATAATGGTCCGAAATAAGCTCGTGGTGGCTAGCTGGAGGTTTTCGAAAAACGACGGATCAGCCACCTTAAGTATTCGGATAACTCCAAGACGGTGGTGGGTTTTTTTTCCCACCCAATACCTCCTCGGCATATCTTTCTTTTTAATCCCCAAATTCCTCTTCTCGTTTTATTCGTCCAGATAAGCATTTACTATACATGGCTTGGCAATATGCTGAGTGGGAATCAATGGCTAGATGTCAGCCCAGGACCTCCCTTTCACAGGGTGTTTCTAGTTACAGTGAAACTCCATTTTTCTTTTATTTTTTGAGATGAATATAGTGAGATTTATATAAATACAAAACAGATAAAAAGATTAAGACAAGATCCCAGTCCTGGTTGCAGCCCGAGGGATCCAACATTGCTTGCATAAAGTAGACACAATTTCCCCTGGATCCAACTTTGCTTGCAGAGAAAGAAATGCGGCCATTAGAACTCGAGTCTCGAAAACAATGATCTATCTCCAGGGCTCTCCATCTTGATCCACGTGGGTTTATCGATATCAAGCCAGAAAACTTCTACGCCGTCCACAAATATTATAATAGATCTTATAGATACAAGAAAGACCAGCAGAGTCTGTCCGTTCGATTCCAGCATACAATGCATCTTAGATATACTGAGCAATACTGTTTTTTTTTATTAATATTTATGAGTTCATATTTAAAGGTGGGTCTGTAATATAAATTATAAGTGTGATGCCATTCTAATGTTAGTTTTAATTTTAATATCTTGAATTTATTATTTCCTTCTCTCGAGCAAAGTGATAAATACATTAAATAAATTTAATGAAAAGTCCAGTAACAAAAACTTTAGAAATTAAATATTTATAAATAAAATAAAAATAAATATTCAATTTATAAATTACTAAATATAAAAATAAAAAAATATATTCAAGTTATGTCGAGCTGATCAAATTTAAAAAACATCAACCTGTCATCAGACCAATATTTTTTTTATAATTTATTATCGTATATAATATTCATATTATTTTATTTTGATAATTATGTTGGTAAGTAATGCAAATATTTTTTATTAGCCGGTTTTTTTTAACAGCCCGGTCAAGGCTATGAGCTCCATGGTTTGGGGAAAGGGCAGGGTGTTGATATCATATGAGCACAGTTTCCCAAGACGACAGCCCCGATGAATTTGCAGGCCTCTTTCAATTACCGATGTACCAGATTTCGGTCCCTCCGGAGGAGGTAATGAAACAGCTGAGGGGTCTTTTCGATACATTAGAGAGGCGCCTTGTTCCGTGCATCGTGATGAATTTTAACACTTGAAAAAACAAAGTAATGTGGTCAAGTACAAGCTCCCTTTGCACCACCGACGTAGACACGTAGTTAAGTACTATTAGCAAATCAGCAATCAATTCGGGGGGCAAAAAAACGCAAGCAAAATATCCGAGTAGTAAATTACATAAAAACCGCTGTTTATCCCTGAAAATACCGTCTTCAGCTGCTGCTACCCCTGCTCAAAACCCTAACGCCATCTTCTCTTTCGCCAATCACACACGCAGGGACAGAGACTGCAAGAAAAATCTCCACACACACAAAATCCCCAATTCGACCAATCAAGCAATCATGGCGACGCACTCACCAAATCTGGAGTGTCGCATGTACGAATCGCGATACCCAGAGGTGGACATGGCAGTTATGATTCAAGTGAAAAACATCGCCGACATGGGTGCCTATGTGTCTTTACTCGAGTACAACAACATCGAGGGTATGATCTTGTTCTCGGAGCTTTCTCGCCGTCGGATTCGGAGTGTTAGTAGCTTGATTAAGGTTGGCCGCATCGAGCCTGTCATGGTCTTGCGTGTTGATAAAGAGAAGGGGTATATTGATTTGAGTAAGAGAAGGGTCAGTGAGGAGGATATTCAGACTTGCGAAGAGAGGTATAATAAGAGCAAGCTTGTTCACTCTATCATGAGACATGTCGCTGAAACTCTGGGTATTGATTTGGAGGTATTTTTTTTAGTTTTAGGGTTTTGGTGGTTAATTGTGTGGCCTTTTGTGTTATTTTGAGTTCAGTTGAGTGAAATTCTAGGCAGTCAGTTAGTATAATGCGCTCTTATGTATATAATGTTCGGTATCTGTCCGGATTTGGTTTTTTTCCCGATGTAATTGGAGGTTAATTTTTTGAAATTTGAATTGTTAGAGTTTCTGTTTATTGAAATTAAGGGATTGTTATGCTATATTTGTGCCTTTTTTTTCATATAATAATTCTGTATTGTGTAAAGAAATTGAACGAGGTTTTATTATGTCTTTGTATGATGGTTTCTTGTTTCTGGTTGTGTTTTGTTCTCTTAAGACCACGAAGTGTCTTGATGTGTTACTTTTTAAGAAACCAGCAAACGTGTTTGCACATTGGCTGTAGTGCAAGGTTGCTTCTGGTTGATTTAACATGAGGGAAATTTATTGGTGGTGGAACATAATTGAACCATTAGGATCATGGCTGTGGACATGTAAAAGCATTTGAAGCTCTCAGTTTGATTTGAGCATATCCTATTCAGATGCTCCTGTAATGTTTTGTTATTGTTCATTAACATGCCTCTTTTCCAGAGTTCCTTTGAGTTCGTCATGGCCTGAGATAACAGTGTTGTCATGTTCAAGAATATGAATGCTTTCAAATAGCGTTTGCCAAACTAAAACCAGTACATATTGCAGGAACTGTATGTCAATATTGGCTGGCCTCTGTACAGGAAATATGGACATGCTTTTGAGGTGAGAATTTGGAGCTCTTCATTTTGGAGATTTTTCCTTTTTGACCTGTTATGCACTACTCAATGAATTGACATGCAGGCATTCAAAATCATGGTGAATGACCCTGATTCAGTTTTGGATCCCCTCACTCGTGAAGTCAAAGAAACTGGCCCTGATGGACAGGAGGTAACCATTGTTTGGTGAAGTCTTTGTCACATTCTTTCTGTTCATTACAGAGATTTCATTCACGGTGCAGGTAACCAAGGTAGTGCCTGCTGTGTCAGAGGAAATCAAAGAAGCTTTGATTAGGAATATCAGGAGAAGAATGACCCCACAGCCACTGAAGATAAGGGCTGATATTGAGATGAAATGTTTCCAGTTTGATGGTGTTCTCCACATTAAGGTCCAATTTGCATTCTTAGCTTTGCCTTCTTTTCCTGTGGACAGTGTTCGTGAACTTGACCATGTTTACTGTGGGTAGAATTTCTAGTTTCATGATGCTATTCTATATTACAAAAGCTACCCTTTGACTTTGCAGGATGCAATGCGGAAAGCTGAGGCTGCTGGAAATGCAGACTGCCCTGTGAAAATTAAACTGGTTGCTCCTCCACTTTATGTTCTCACCACACAAACCCTAGACAAGGTTAGCCTTATTCTGAGAACTATCTTGGGATGAAATAGAGAACCTTACATGATTATAGATTTAATTTATTTTTTTTATTATGTAGGCTGTTGTGAAATTCCATGTGCAAGTCCTAACTCCCAAGTGACTGCTAGTGTCATGCATAGAGAGAATGCTAATTGTAGTAATGCTCATGTCCAAATGCTGAATCTCATTGCTTTTATGTTCTTTGATGCTTTATTCAACATAGAATTGTAGGCAGAGATCTAATCAAGTATACAATGATGCGCTAACACATGTTGGAGGATGTAAATATATACTCTAACTCCCCTGCTCTTGGGGTGACAACAATACTTGCACCCCTCGCCCTTTTCCCCTTTCTTTTTAATTGTCTGGTAGGGGGTGATTAGCCAGCCTCATAAAGTTCAAGGCAGTTCATTTTCAGATTTTGAAATTGCCTAGGTTGTGATTTGTGCAAGATAGCGAGTTTTCATTGGCATGGTAACTCAGCCTGCTGGAAAAAAAAGAAAAAGAAAAAAGAACTCTGATCATTTAGTATTTTTATCATGTACTGTCACTTGATTTAAATTGAACTGTTTACTGAACTTTTTGTTGGAGGCCAGAATGTGAAATGGGTTGGTGACTGTTGATGATTAGCTGTTTTACAGACCAGCATTCTGATTCCTATGATTTGTTATCAAGCTAGAATTGAAGGCCCTGTCAACTGTTTTTTTTTTAAAAAAAATGACTTGGAGACAATTATGGGATGCTGTCATTATTGTGTATTTGCATGGTGCTGATGAAATGCTCTGATTTCTACTGGCCCGTGCAGGATCAAGGAATATCAATTCTCACCCAAGCAATTGCTGCATGCACTGAAGCAATAGAGGCGCAGAAAGGGAAACTTGTTGTGAAGGAGCCACCGAGAGCAGTGAGTGTCAATTTTTTCATCTGCTCAAGGGTTTTTATTTGTTTTGAACACTTAAATGAAACTGGAACTCTTCTCAGAATTTTTGGTGTCAGCCCATAAGGGCTTCTTTTGGGAAAATTTATTTACTTCATTTATAACTTGCTTTCCATTCTGGGCTTCTCTGACTTGGTATATTGTGGTTTAGGTGAGCGAACGAGATGATAAATTGCTTACCGAGCACATGCTTAAGTTGCGGAGTGCCAATGAAGAGATCAGTGGCGATGAAGATAGTGAAGAAGAAGAAGATACGGGGTTGGGAGATGCTGATGTGGAGAACGCAGTAGGTATAATGGAGTGAAAAAGGCAGCGGAAACTGCTACTTTTTGTTTGGAAAATCATTTCCCCAATCTTTTGGACAAGGTTTTGGGGGAATTGTATTGATGAGTTTTTTTTACCAATTTACTCAATCATTGAGCAGATTTTAGGTGAGGATACATAACTGCCTATTTATTTAACTGCTGAACAATTTGCTATTCTCTGTCGTCTTTCTCGAGTGTTATATCTTTTGCTCTGTTACACACGAATGGCACTTGGATCGGGGCCTATATATATATAAATGCTTTTGTTGAAGCTGCATGTTCTATCGTTAATAATCTTTTTCGTCTTGGAAAACCAATATTGAATGCGGAGAATTAGCTCCGCAGTCTCACAAGCTCCGCCATTCTTTCTCTCGTAATCTTCCATTTAAGTGAAAAACTTGGCTGATAGAATTAGCGGGGATGATCTTAGAAAAAATAATAATAATGAATGCGGAGAAGGGTGTAAAATACGACTGTGATTTATAGATTGGAAGGGTGGTTTTGTGCGTGTTAAATGGGTGTTAAATATATAAACTGATAAATAAAAAAAGTTGTTAGTATTAATTGATTCATTGTTCTTATTGCTTAAAAAACCTACAATAAAAAAGTGGGATTTTTATTTATAAAATAGCACGTACGAATGTTTCTAATTTCAAAAATATTTTCAGTCAATAATGTCTCTAAACTGTTTTTGAACGAAAGTGAAGATGTTAATTTCATATAGAAACTAGAATGGGTATTCACAGCCATGTGAAAGGACCGTATAAAAGTTTGTACTAAAATGATTAACTATATATAATTAGTTCGTCTTGAAAATGTAGAATGTTTCTTCTCTCCTGGTTTCAAGTAAGTTAGTTATGGAATATACTTTATTATTTTTCCTTTACCAACGTTTCTCAGTAATTTTCAATAAAAAATAAGAAAACATTAATAAATTATTTTTAAGCATTTTTTTAATAAATATAAAAATAATAAAATAATATATAAAAAATTATATGATAAAAATTAACAAAATAGACATCCTATTCGTATTGAATATTAATGAGAAAAGTTTTATTTTTTTTCATATTAAATTAATATATAATTAATTATAAAATAATTGTTAATATTATTGTAAGAAGCTATAATCTTCTTAGAAACTGAAATATTATTAGATAATTATTTAAATATCATTTAATCTAATTTAAAAGTTCAGGGTTATTATTATTTTTTTTTTTAAAAAAAAAAAAACTAAGAATGTTTGTGTATGGGAGGACAAACCCCACTCCTGGTCCAAAAGAGAACCCCATGCATGCATGGGCTTGAAAGGCAAGGCATGCGTGAAAGGCTTTCTCTCTTTTTTTGCCCGTACTCCTAGCCCGAAAAAAATTCTCAGGCATGCATGGCATGAAAGGCAAGGCATGTGTGTTTAGCTTTCTTTATTATTTATTTTATTTTAATGGGTAGACTACACCTTTTTTATTAATAAATTAGACGAAAATCATGGCACTAGAGAGAAGAAATCGCGTATCAATCAATCAATTTTGAGTGATGAATCTGTCATTTGTATTATATTATATACGATAACATATTCATCTTTTTATTTTATTCGATTAAACAATATACACAAATTGTAATCCAAGAAACTACGAATATAAAATGTTATAAAGGGCAGACCTTGGAAATTTTCTCTTACAAAGTTTATTTACTAAAAATAACTCTTGAATTATTATTCATAACTAAAAACTATTTTTTTTTTTTTTATAAATCATATCAAATAATTGAAAATGACCAGGTAACTGACCAATAGAAACAAATTACATGTAACTATTGTCTTTGTATTGCTGCAGTTCTCGCTGGAGGGGTGGATCTAATGGTTATACGAGGATGATTTTTTTGGCCATTGGTGGTTTATAATTCCACCATAGATCACTTGCCTTTAAAACCAGGTTCGAGCAAGTGTCTGCCATCATTTCTTACTTGGGGCGGGTTTTCTTTTCTCCTTTTGTAAAAATACAGAAGGTCAGCGATTGCCCCAGAATAGTTAGAGGAACTTTTAGCCCCTTTAGCCCTTTTGTAACCTTGCTCCTCGTAAGGTCATCTTGATTGAATGCCATCGTCTCTCTGTCTCCGACCCAAAATCTCTGGATCTCGATCCTTGCTAGTTGCTTAAACCCTTTCTCTCCCAAAAGCTCACAAAAAGAAAGCATATGGCGATGATATCTGTTCAAAATCTGGTTAAAGAAAGAAAATACCCTTTCATCTTCGCTCTTGCTATCTTACTCGTTTCCGCCACTATCTTCTTCTTATACTCAAACAATCTTCAATCTCTCACATTCTCTCTCGGAGATCTCCAAAAATCTAACCCCACTGCCTCAAAACCTTCTCAAAACGCCACCATCTCACCTGACACCACCCAAAAAGTCGATGATGCCAACGATGATACCAAGAGCGATGATAGTAATGATTCCAATTCATCAAATGATTATGAAAATAATAATACTACTATTACTAATATTGATAATAATGATCATAATAATTTACTAATAGTTGATTTGAAGATAAAATGGGTGGCGTGTAAAGGACCGGTGGCAGTGGATTATATACCGTGTTTGGATAATTCCCAGGCTATAAAAGAGCTGAAATCAAGAAGGCATATGGAGCATAGAGAGAGGCATTGCCCGCAACCAAGTCCAAGGTGTTTGGTGCCTCTTCCTAATGGTTATAAAGTGCCAGTTCCGTGGCCGAAAAGCAGGGACATGGTGAGATTATTTTGATTAATTCTTTTTGGTAAGATTTTGGTTTTAGTTAGTTTTCTTCCTTTTTATTTCAGGTTTTAGTTGTTGGGCAAAATCTGGAAGCTTAATTTTAAGCTAGCCACCTAAATTTTTTGTATTGTTTTAGGAGTGAGGGATGAGATTTGATATTTTTTTTCCCTAAGGATGTATTATGGTGGAATGGGATTGAAGTTAATTATCCAAAAAAAGAAGAAAATAATAATAGTAGTAATAATGAATGAATGAATGAAGAGAAGGGTGTAAAATGCTTAATAATAGTAATAATGAATGAATGAATGAAGAGAAGGGTGTAAAATGCTACTACCATTTATAGATTGGATGCCCATATATGGTTTTTGTGCGTGAGCTAAATGGGTGTTCCTTGTTATTTTCATTTTTGATTCAAGGGTTTACTTAACAAGTAAGCCAAAATAAATTCTACATTATTTTTTGTTTGGATAATCCAATTTAGTTATTTTCCCCTTTTTTCTGTTTTCCAGATTTGGTATGATAACGTTCCACACCCTAAGCTTGTCGAATACAAGAAGGATCAACATTGGGTGATTAAGAAGGGGGATTTTCTTGTTTTCCCTGGTGGTGGTACCCAATTCAAGGATGGGGTTACTAACTACATCAATTTCATTGAAAAGGTGGGATGAATTGACTTAATTTTATTCTTATTTCTTAAATATGATTGGTTTGTGACAGGCTACTCATTAGTTATGCCTGGGAAAGGCAATCGCCAATGTGTCATTGGATATTGGTATGGATTGTAATTTGTGTGTTTGGGTGAGTAATTGGTGGATGATTCTTATGATTCTTGTAATGTGCAGACTTTGCCAAGTATTGAGTGGGGGAGGCACACTAGGGTAATTTTAGATGTTGGTTGTGGCGTTGCCAGCTTTGGTGGCTATTTGCTGGACAGAGATGTTATTACCATGTCATTTGCCCCAAAGGATGAACATGAAGCTCAGATTCAGTTTGCTCTGGAGCGGGGAATTCCTGCTACGCTTTCTGTCATTGGCACACAAAAGTTGACATTTCCAGATAATGCTTTTGATCTGATTCATTGTGCTCGATGCAGGGTTCATTGGGATGCAGATGGTATTAGTGTTATATATATTAAGTTTGAACTTCTTGTCTCTTATGAATAATCTTTTGAATTGTTCTCTCCTCTTTATCAGCCTAGCTGGGAGTTGACGTATTTGTGATGCTGTTCATTAAATTTCAGGAGGGAAACCACTAATGGAACTCAACAGAATTCTCAGACCTGGGGGTTTCTTTGTGTGGTCTGCTACTCCAGTATATCGTGATGATGACAGAGATCGCAATGTTTGGAATTGTAAGCTGATAGTTGTCTCTGTGCTTGTATTTCTTACTCTTCTCCCCCCCAACCACATCCTCTTTAAATCCATTTTTTCTCTATACACTAATTATCTCCCTCCTCGTGACTCGATAGAGGGCAACAATCTCCTTCATGTTGCTTATTTATATCCATTTTATTGCAAAATCATCAGAATCAGCCGTGGAATTAATAATGACTATTTTAAGTTGATCTAAATTGGAAGTTTGTCTTGCATGTCTGGTTCAGCTATGGTAGCTTTGACAAAATCTATATGCTGGAAGGTTGTGGCCAAGACTGTTGATTCATCAGGAATCGGACTTGTAATATATCAGAAGCCTGTCTCATCTTCCTGCTATGAAAAACGCCAAGAAAGCAATCCTCCTCTTTGTGAGCAGCAGGATGAGAAGAATGCTCCATGGTATTCTTTGTGAAAATATCATCTCCTACAGGAAATTGTGATGTTTATGTTTTGTTTAGCCGACTGGCTTTTGGTCTGTCTAGTTGTTGTGTGTGTAAGAAAAAGTAATTTTTGCCCCTTATGACTTTTCTTCTTTCATTTTTTTAAAAACTTTTTTTCGGTCTGATAGGTATGTACCTCTCAGTGGATGTCTTCCTAGACTTCCAGTTGATAGCATGGGTAACCTGGTTGGCTGGCCAACACAATGGCCTGATAGAATTAGCAGTAAGCCACCAAGCCTGACAACCCTGTCAGATGCTGAAGAGATGTTCATCGAGGACACCAAACATTGGGCATCTCTTGTATCTGATGTTTATCTGGATGGCCCTGCTATAAACTGGTCGAGTGTGCGGAATATAATGGATATGAATGCTGGCTATGGAGGGTAAGATTTTTAAACTTTGCAAAGCACTTGGGACTGATTTGTATTATTTGTTAGGTTTTATTGTTCGGCTGTTATCTTAGGTCTCTCCTTTTCTTTAGTTTCCCTATTTAGTTGTCCACATAGAGCAGTGTTTAGGCTATGAATGTTAAATTTGCTAGTAGATTTTAATGTCGTTATCTAATTTGGATCCATCTCTCTTTCTCAACTTCTTTTCCCATTTCCATAAGTCTAGAGTTTCTACCTTTAAAAAAGCAAATCAAGACAGCAAACACTTGAATGTTATTTAATCAAATATACACGTGCGCATGTGCACTCCCACACTTAATTTGGAAAGAAAAAAAAAATGCACTATTGCCCAATGAGTTGCGGTAACATTTTTCTTGGACTACTTAATTGCATGACTGCTTGATCACACCCTGCAATTGAAGCTTGCTGTGCTGTTGAGATTTTTGTTCTTACAGATTTGCAGCAGCCCTCATTGACCTTCCTTACTGGGTGATGAATGTTGTCCCCACACACACGGAAGATACTCTGCCCATTATTTTTGACAGAGGGCTGATTGGAATCTATCATGACTGGTGTGAGTCTTTGAATACCTATCCGAGAACATATGATCTATTGCACGCCAGCTTTCTCTTCAGAAATCTAACTCAAAGGTGCTGTATCATTTCTTGTTTTTAAAGCTTGCTCATTATACTCTAATTTATGGTTGTTTTCCGGTTTGGATGTTGCATAAAAAAATGAGCAAAATATCAGACAAATTGGTGCTTTGGCAACCATGTCGTCAATGAACTTGTAGGATTACTCTCTTTGTGGCTGCTGTGTTGAATTTACTCTGCAATTTTTCAGATGTGATATTATAGATGTAGCTGTGGAGATGGATCGCATCCTGCGACCTGGTGGATATATTTTGGTTCAAGACACTATGGAGATGGTTAACAAGCTAAATTCAGTATTGCGTTCGATGCAGTGGTCAACGAGCCTCTATCAAGGACAGTTTCTCGTTGGTAACAAAGGGTTTTGGCGTCCCAAATAATGGTGAAATAGTGGGCAGAGGTCGTGATTCAACATGTGATATCAATTGGGATTAAAAAAATACATGGTCTTATTATCAAGCTATTAAAGAATTTTGATGAAAATATTATTGAGAGCTGTTTGATTACTGCAACTAGAAGATCGCCCCTCTTTTGGTGGTGTAAATCTTTATAGCGCATCTTATATGAACAAAAAGAGATCAGAGCGGTTGATTCAATTACTGAAAATTGTGTGGTTATCCTGCCAATGTATAAAAGTTTAATTGTATAAAAACATACACGATCTCTTAGTCGTTTGAAGTTTGCTACAATGCTGATATCAACAGACAGACGCCTGTATCCAGTTTGTTTGAATATAGCAGCTGCTTTTTATTATTTTCTTCAAACTCAATAGTTAGCATGTACTGGCAGTCATTTTGCTATTTAAGCCTGATTTTTGTTATGCCCCCGATCCACATAACGATGCATGGCCATGCAATGAAGCGCCTCCAAGCCACAATAAAATCTGTTAGCAGAGATATGAATATGCTCACGCTATTTGTCTAGCGCCGCCATCCCAGCATCCCTGTCGTTATGCTTCACAGGGAACGTAGCTGTTCTGTTTCAGATACGTACATATAATCAAAACTGAATCCTGGCGGTTAGCCATCATAGAAGATGACAAGCTTCAAGAAAGATTAACAAACTGAACTTTTTTCTGTTCTCTAACTCCTCTACAATCCATGTCTAATATTTACTTGGCGGGCATTACCATAGATTTAGCATTCGTCGGCAGCTAATCTACCCACGTTTAACACAAAAAAGTGAGAACTAGAAAACCACACTTTAAAGCTTCTTGGAGAGCGAACTCAATCAGATCGTACTGAAAACCAGTAGCAAACCAACGCAAACTATCAATCTGCATCACATTGGCACTAGCTTCTTGTTGACACAGCTTAATGTACGCCACATGCAAGCCTGTATCACATTCTTATCATTGAGATGAATTCCTGTAGCTCTGGAATCCTGACAACAGGCGCAAGTTCAATGAAACTTCATATATGGATGCTCGTCTCTTGGCATTATCAAAGTAGTCAGTAGATGGTTTTCCTCTATCTTTCTTAATATTTTTTTCTGTCCAGTTTTTTTTCCAAATCTCAGGCAAGTAGGACATCCCTTTTCATCGCTGAGTGGGAATCTTCAAAAAGCAGAATAACTAAATTAAATTATGAAGCAAATTAGTTAATTTATTGCTTTCATTGCTGATTGATTTCCAAGCAGATTAGTTCATTGGATCACATCTCCCATCTACACAATCATCTCACTTCTAATCTCTAATCTCTAAAGACGACAACTTCAGTTGTACTCGTACATAAACAATTTTGACATTATTTCACAACCAGCACCTTCTTTCCTAGTTTATTTGTTTAATCTTACTGGTGAATATAACAATTCTAACAGGAAACCACCTAAGGTATCCCTGTACAACAATCAGAGCGTAAAAACCGGAATATCGTCCTTAAGTTGTACAGTAAGACCAAGACACTTGGAAATCCACAAAATCATCTCTGAAATGAATTCACAGAAATCACAGAGAGTGACAAAGCATAATAGCTAATCTAGTATTTGCAGCAATATTATAGCTCTAAAATTGGAGACCGCTTTATAGGCAGCAGAGGTTTCAAAAGCTACCAGTCAGCACTGTATGTTATGTTCAGAATCACACATCCAGGAACACTCAAAGAGAAACAAGATTGTTTTGAACTAGAAACTTTGCAATGAAATTGAGATCAGAAATTTCTATTAACGAACAGACGGACATGTACAACTGCAGAAATGAAAGATTATTTTGAATTTCAAAACAAGTGAAACAAACATTAGAATCAACAGAGTCAAATTACATTACTTAACAGATGGACAGACATTGGCAGAATCGTCTTTGATGAGTGTTCCGTTCAATGCTGCAACAATCCTGACATAGCAACCGAACTCATCCCTGCAAACGTAAGTTTGATTAGTCATAACTTCACCTGAAAGAACAGAATGATCCTTAACCTCCATCCAACCATTAGAAACCTGTTTGTTATTAACATGGCTCGACAACTTCCCAATTCTTATCCTCTCATTCACTTCATGGGTAACATTAGTAACAAGAATATAAGTATCGTTCTTCAGTCCAGGAAGAGTCACAGTAATCACTTTGAGAGGATACTTTGTCCTAACAGTAACACGACTAACCAATCCACCCACATCATTCAACACTTTCGCTTCTCTTCTCACCTTGATACTCTGTTTGACAACCTTATAAGATCCATTCTTTCTGAACCTTATCGAGCTCCTAAGCCTAACCTCCTGCGTAATACTAGTAGTCAAATTCCCTGAACTCGACTTAACCCACCCCTCCAATCGTGTAAACTTCTCCGCCTTAATCTCAAACGATCCATCAAGTGATTGAAACCCTTCCCTACGACTTATTTCCGACGCAGGATTAATATTCACAACATTCTTAGCTTCAACAACCGTGGAAGCTGTGTCCAACCAAACGTGCAAATTAGCATCAACAAGCCAATACTCAATCCCATCCGTAACTCCAATACCAAAAAGATGATCTTTCCCGTCTAAAAGCATCCCTAAAAAGGGCGTCAAATCAAAATCATACGAAGGTAAATTAAAAGCACCGATCGCTACAACCGGTTCCCAAAACAAAGGATTAATCCCTCCGGTAAAGATAACCGGAAATGGCATTTCTGATCCCACTAATTTCCCATCAATTGTAACAAAGACCTCCCTAAACGCGCCATTACCCCGCGGAGTGCTCAGATTATTCATTCTAATGTAAGAATTCGACGGATTCGAATACCAAAACTCGTCATTCCCATGAAACGACACATATAATTCCAAAACGACTTTCCGTGTATTCAACGGAAATCTAACCTTCTCAAATTTAACATCCAATTCACTCTCTATTATAAACCAATAACCCTTTGTGCTATCGGATGCTGAAATCGGAATTATCAAATCAGCTGGTGGATCATACATGCTCTTGTCTCCAAACAAGGGTGATTGTAAAACTGGGGCAATCAGATTTTGATTTATACCGGTCAAAGGAACCTTGACTGCGTTATCTTTGTAGAAGTAGAGAGTGACATTAACATGGTAAACGCCGGTGTAGATATCGTTAACGATGTTTTCGAGCATGAGAGTGAAGTTGAGGTAGTTTTGTACGAGGAGAGAGGAGTACTTAGTGATGTCTTTCCGAACATTCCAGAAGATACCGTGTTCTTCGGGTTCAGCGGTGCTGGTGCGGAGGAGCTCGGAGCCACCGAGCCATAAGGCGGAGACGCGATCGTATTGGTCCCCTTTGGATTTGACGTGGAATTCGAGGGTAACGTGGGACCAAGGAGGGGGGCAGTCGAGTGGTGGGTAGTATGGGGTGGAGAAAGGAGGTTTGTTGATTGTATTGGCAAATGAATGGTTGATGGTTTGGAGCACGCATGATGGGGTCAAACGATCGCCGGGTAGAGGATGGGTGAGTTCGAAGTATTCTTTAGGTTCGGGCTCGGGTGAGGGTTCGGGTGATGGTGATGGTGAGCGAGGTGGCGAGGATGGCTTGAAAAAGTGATCTGGTGAAGTAGAGCGAGCGAGGGGAAGGGACGCGGTCACGACGAGGAGGAGAAACAAAGTGGGAGATGGGTGCATTTTTTAGGTTTCCTTCTATTTTGGGTGGCGACGAGGACTGAGGAGAGAGATGGTTAGTTATGTGATGTGAAGCCAGTCTCTGTTGACTTAAAAAAGATCTTGAAATTACTGCCCTGGATTTTATTTTTATTTTTTTGTTCAGTAAACTTGTCGCTTGCTGAAACCAAAGGACACGAGGTAGGGACCCTCCTCGGTTGTTCCTCGTTATACCAACTAACTTCAAAATACATAGAAGATCAATGATAACTTCTGTCTCACAGAAATCTCCATGTTTCCCTTTTGTCAATTTCATCAAAAGCTTATCATGTTTCTTTTGTCACGGATATAAGAACTCGTCAATGGAAAAAGCCGACTCCGAGAAAGGATATAGAAAAACATGGCAGCGACTGGGATTGTAAGCAAAATATCGTCATTGAAAACCAATTATACTCTAAAATAAACACCAACCAATCTGATGCTTCAAACATTCACCCTAGGTCGTCGGCAAAAAAGATCCACTTGGTAGATTGATTAAAGGTTAGAAATAGATATATATATCTGGAGAAATCTTTAATGCAGTGGAAATGAGTTGAAGGAAAGGAGAGTAGATGCGAGGCCAGTGATGTAAACTGTAAAGATCCAGTTGAAGGAAAGGAGAGTGTGTTTCTGTATGCGAGGTACATAAGAATTATGACATAAAAACTCTAAATGGACGCCATGTAAGGAAAGCTAGGAAATTTCCTTCTCCTATAACAGTAGGAAAGCATTGTCTTTTCCCTTTTTAGTGATTTTTTATGCATTCAAACTAGATTCATCATCTTGCTTGTTCAATCTATAATAGGAAGGTGGACTATCACTATAGGATTTTTGGAAATTTTGATTTTGCTTATCGTGATTTCAAGTCTATTTGTTTTTGTATTTTAAAAATATTTTTTTTTAAATTGAATTTTTATATTTTATTTTGCTTCAAATTATTTTTTTGCTTGTTCAATCTATTTCGCTTGTTATTATTTTGATATATTTCTAAGCGGAAAACACTTTGTAAAATAATCGCTACTACATTATCAAACATCTCCTTCACTTGATTACAAATGTTGTCTCCAAAGATAACAGCAGATATAAATATCGTCATGATGGAACAACAAACTTGACACGGTTCGTGCCCTGGATTTTCGATGATGGAAAGAAGCCTAATCTCTTTTCTTTTTTAAAAAAAATATAAGGTATCTTGAGTCAGTTTAAACATACCAGACTAAGTCTTTGCAGCCTGAAACCAGCCTTTATACAGGGTTAAGACATCAAAGTCTAAGTTATTGAATTTTATTTAGTTTTATTATTAGACTTTTATTTATATTATTTTGTTGGGTTTTTATTAATCAGTATATTTCAAATCTAAATTTGATTTTTATTAGGATTTTACTATTTATTTATAATTTTTAACATTACAGTTAGTTTTTTATGATTTGATTCTTTTTTTAATCCCTTTCTCGGAGCCAGGTTTTTAGTTGTTCCTACAAGTCTACAACTAATCTACCCATTCCCAAAATTAACTTCGGCTCCCGCATCAAACCCTCAACAGTCAAGCCCATCCACTGCCCAGATCAGACGCTAGAGACCCGCAACGGCAGGATCAACCATAACAACAATCTTGCCCGATTGTCCACAAACGACAAATCCGACCCTGCTTTTAAAGAAAATATCGCTGATCTAATGCTGGAACTGTAGAAGTTATGTGACAGAAGGGTTTTGAGAAATGTTTGTAGAGGAAATATCGCTAATAGAAACTTGGTGGACTTTAGTACCAAAGCTTGGTGTTTCTGAGAAAAAACAAAGAGTTCCGCAACAGACTGGTGGGTGTTGTGCGGGACAATATATAATTTGCTTGCAATGCATTCGTGACCCCTGCTTTCTCATGGGAGAGATCAAATTATCGAGTTGAGGATGAGACTGTAACATGTTGCTCTTAACACTTGTCAATGTTCAGTCAAAATTACAAAAAAAAAAAAATGTGATTTAAGACTGGTTTATGGTTGCAACATGAGAAATGACGAGGAAGGCAGAGAGAGGGGGGGAGAAGAGGAGGCTCCTCTATCCACCAGAAACTGTGAAATATCATCATAACCGATGGCTTTAGCCATGTAGAGAGGGGTGGCACCTCGATTGCTCCTCGCATTAACATTGGCTCCCCTGTTGATCAACACCTCCACCGTTTCTATGTGGCCGCCCTCCACTGCCAAATGCAACGGGGCATGACCTTCATTGTCCTGGCATTCTAAATCCACTCCAAATTCAACAAGCATCGACACTATGTCCGTGTGTCCCTTCACAGCTGCTGCGTGCAAGGCTGTGAAACCATATTGATCGCGATATTTCAAGCTGGCACCCCTTCTCAGTAATGATTCGAGGCTCTCTAATTCACCACGTCTTGCGGCCATTAGTGCTAGCTCTCCACATTGTAAAACCTCCACAACCTCCTCCTGCATTGTTATACATTGTTCCAGTTGAAGAGTAAGAAAAATTCAACTAGATGGATACCAAATGTGAGGGCTGAATGTTTTCACAGTAAAATCACAGTATGCTTTCTCAAACCAATGCCATGTAAGATAGGTAATTGTTTTTTCAATCCGTAACGTCACTTGCTAAAAAAAATTCGAGTTTCTGTCTTTGTTATTTTTCATGATTTTATTTCCAATATATCCAGCAGCATGCAACGAATAATAATGTTATCTCAGAATATCTACTTTTTTAAAATAAAAAAAAAATATCTACTTTTTAATTTAAGCTTCGTAGCTAATAATCAGTAATAAACAAAAGGCTAAAATTGGACGCGCAAGTTCTTTATCAACTTACATGGCCCTTGTCACGAGCAGCGTCCATTGCTGAACGGCCACGATCGTCTGGAATGGTGGGGTCCGCGCCAACATCAATTAACATCTCAACCATCCTACGGTCACCATTAGCCGCTGCTCTATACAACGCTGTCCTACCATCCTTACTCTTAGCATCCTTATCAGCATCCGATTCCACCAACAATTTAGCACACTTGATATTTCCCCTACTAGAAGCCAAATGCAACGGTGTCCTTCCCTCCTTATCTCTCAAATCCAACGGCCCCGATCCTTTCAACAAATCCAAAACATCATCCGCCCGATCAAGAGCCGCTGCCACGTGTAAATCACTCCATCCCTTGGATTCCCACCTGGGATCCACCTGATAAGACCCCACCCCACCAGCTGTCACACATGCGTCAATCTTCAACCCGCCTTCAAGCAGTAAATTCACCACAACCTCCGAGTTGTCCAACTCGGTCGCAACTCGGAGCAACGACTCAGCATCTCTCTGGGTCAATTCAGACAGAATTGTCTTTTGCCTCTTCAATATATTCTTGACTGAGTCGGCATCTCCACAGCTGACAGCGTGGCGTAGAAGAAAGGGTCCAACAAAGGCAACCTTGAGTTTGAAGTCCTGAGTTGAGTCGAGAGGGAGAGAGGAGAACCAGGAGGCTAGTGAGTCGGGGTGAGTTGAACACGGCGAGTTGGAGGCAAACGGAGCCGTTTTGATTAGAAAACGGTCAGACGGAGAGCGTGGGAAAGTGGGTGGGAGTTGATTTTGAGGTCTGAGGACGATTTGGAAGGTAGCGAAAGACAGAGGAGAAATGAGTCCAGTTGGTGGATTAACAAGAAACTTATGCGGAGATGAAGTTTGGATTTTGAAAGCTACTGGGGCTGTGGCACAAAGTGACCTCAAACGTACTGTGGCTCGGCATTTGGAATACAGCAAGAAGTCTATGCGCACCTCTGTGTCTGATAATTCTACTAATCTCTCCATTGTAGGTGTACGTAATACGAAAGAGGAGTGATGTCTTCTTGGTAATGGGCGGCAGTGAGGTTTGTGGTTTCTTGTGATCAACCCGTGAATATGTGGGGTTCTTGTCTTGTGACTTGTTTGGCGCTTTGTTAAAAATACGAATTTCATAAGAAGAAGAAGAAGAAGGCTTATCCAATATGATTTGTACTCATCATTAATCCAGAGTTAAGAGAATTGCTAAGAACATAAGATAGAAAAAAACAAGATCGCATTGAATAACTCAATGTTTGGTATAATTTTTATAAATTGATTTAAATTGTTTTTTAACTTTGATTCAGAGAAAAACCTTATGTATGTTTGGTTAAAAATAACTTTTAAATTAATTTAAAAGCTGATTACAAAATTATATCGAAATTTTACTCTGATCAAAAGTTTAAATTCTTTTACTTTAAACTTAATTATAATACACTTTTAAAAAAATAGATTCGGGTTATTTTTACCAAAATATTTATGATTTACAATTATTTTAATTTATTCTTGTTATAATTTATTTATAAAAATAATTTTTGAGTTACAATATAAAATAAAAAATTATAATTAAAAAACCAAATCAGGTGAACTCGGAATTATTTAGCATGAAAGGTAAGATATATACAAAGCTCATTTATCCAAAATTTTAAAATCCAATCTTTCAACGGTGCCTAGTAAATATTTGGAATTTTTTTCACTACATTAGACTAGAAGTTGGTGATTAATTTGCAAATTAGTATTTATTATTATGCATGAACTGTATTTTTTGGATTTAAAGGCTTCGAATTGTTGTATAGCAAGTATTTAATTTTATTAAATTGTCGATGCATGATTAATTTACGTGCCAAGACAAAACACTCATGTGCAAAAAAAATTAATCCAAAACGTTATAAGTGCAGCCTGCTCCTGGAGAAATGTCCCACTTTAGCCCCCACCTCGATTGATTAAAACCAGTCTGATGAGAGTATTTAGCGATTTATTTTGTTAATTATGTTGCTTACGCAAGAGGATTATGTGTGGTTTTCTTGATTATGGTTTCTTATCCCACCTTCAGTGACCCTCCTCTATCCTTCTACCAGACAGTGTATAGTGTTAAGCTCCGTCTGTTAATTGGTTCAACCCATTTTTAAAGTACTTTTTACATAAAAAAATATTAAATTAATTTTTATAGATTTTTTTATAATTTTGATATAATAATATTAAAAAAAATATTATTTTAATATATTTTTTTATTATAAAATACTTTTACAATAACATTATTTATTGCATTACCAAACATGTACCTGGAATGCTAGGGAACCCGGTTTCAACAAGAACAGGCATTTCTAGAATGGGCCTTGCTAGCTTAACAACCAGGCTAAGGCCCAATAACGTAAAAATCAGAATCTGTCTCGTCTTTCTCATAAAGGCTTAAACCCAAAACCATGATCCTCAAGATTCTCCACAAAATCCCCAATAAATCCTCTATCCCAACCCCCAGGCCCATCTCCTCCACTTTCCGTTCCCTTTTCACAACCCCAAGCAGAAAATTCAATGAGTTTCTCACAACGTTAAAAGTTTTTCTCAATTATGCTCTTTACCTTATCTTGTTTATGTGAGTTCGTACATAAAATTGCTCTGAATAACTAGCCATCTCTGTCCTTTTATCTATTCGGCGAGACAATTCGGTAAAGTTTTTCTCAAATAGTGTTTTTACGGCTAATTAATACAATACATACCCAAACATTAATTATATATCTTGCTAGTTCGAGGGCCCTAAGAAAGTTTTTTTAAAAAAAATAAATTGATTTAAAATTAAAGTAAATCAAAAATAATTTTGTCAGATATTGACGTGTGCAGATAAAGTATGTGAATTGTACATTAAAAACAATTTATTTTAAATCACCACATGTGATTTTCAATAAGAACAAAATAATTAAATTTCAAACTGTGCATATTGAATTGACAAATAATAATAAAAATTATTATTAAGAAATCAAAGTAAATTTATAATATTTGAAGCTAATAAAATGTTTTTAAAAATTAAATTTAGTGTATATTTAAATTTCAATGCTCTATTAAGTAAATAAATTTAAGATCACGCATCATAGATTTTTTAAGTTTTAACAACACAAAAACCATTATTGTCCTGAGATCTCAATTTACCTGTAATTTTATTACATGTCTTTGACACTCTTCAGTGTGTGTGTGTGTGTGTATTGAGTTGTGTAAAAAAATAGCATGTTAAAATTGTGAATTGCCAACACATAAAAAACAAATATCAGAAGAAAAAAGAAATCAGCTCAATGCCTCCTGGCTTAAACGCGACATGTCCCAGCAAAGTCTAAAAAACCTAAATATTTTTTAAAAAAAAAGAAGAAGAAGAACGATGCCTCATTCAATGAGAATGACTCATCGTTTTTTGTCTTTTTTTAATTATCGGATCAAGAATTTCTATCCACAACTTTCTAAAACATTGTTTTCACAGCTGTCATCCAAAAAGATTTTAATTTCATCCCTACAATGTTTATAAATCAGTTTCAACTTTAAAACCTATTTTAATCCATTTTAAATTAATAGTTTAAAAACAAAATGAAGGAATTGAAATATCTTTGCTATAACTAATTAAAATATCGCATCATATTTTGTGGTCAAAACACATACAAAACAAGTCCGATCATGCCCTTTAGAGAAGTATAGACTTGTAAAGCATCGCATCGTTTATACTCGATGTTTTAATGGCCTTTTTGGTCGTGAAATCCTCACATACGAACGTCAAACATCATCACCTTGAATGTTGAATTGGATCCGGATCATGAATCCTTGAAGTTGTGAGTCTGCAAACACGAGCAAAGCCTGATTAGAGGTCAGCGTCCGGTCGTCGTTCCAACGAGACATGTAAACTATGGATGAATCTTCAAAGCTTGTCTACTGTTCGCTTCATGCTGATTTATCTATATGCTGATGGATTTAAAGTTTAACAATATTTTGTTTTGAGCCCAGATAGAAACAGGAAAGCAGTTTTATGTCCATCTCCGTGGCTTGAAATACAAATTGATATTAAGGACTCCTGCAATAACGAGAAGCAATGCCAACTAAATTTAAACTTAAACTGATAGGTGAATTTTTAATATATAAATTATATTATTTTTTAATAACTTGGAAGCAACAGTTTTATTTTTTAAAATTGTTTTAAAAATAAATTTAGTTTTATCTTTTTGTATTTTTCCTTTCTATTCTTAAATACTGAATTTGTGTCAAATGTTGTCGCCTTGAATAAATAATTGGATCGATCCGGGTCTTAAATCCTTAAAGTTGTGCTTTGCTGAGTTTGCAAATACGAGAAAAGCCTGATTAGAGGTTAGCGTCCAACGAGCAAGTATTTTTCTAGTAAGAATATAGATAATGAGAAAGAAGAAGGGAGAGTTGTAGGAAAAGAGTACAAAGGGTATACCTAGTAACTGGTAAGCCACTCTCAAGTAGTGGCTTAGAGACCTCCTTCTACAGTGGTAGATTATTTGTTTATTTAAGGATCTCTTTCTCCAATAATTTAAGGAGTCTTTGTTTAATTTCATGTTGGATTTTAAAAAAAAATATTGATGGAAATGGAGAATTCATTGTGCATAGCTCCTTCAATGAAAACAATGAACTTGCTATTAGGTAAAAGAATCTTTTTATTGGGGCCCATTAATTATTATGATATTAAAGGTGTTTAACTTAGTTTTTTAAGTTTTTAAAAGAACATTGAAATATCTAAATTATCATTAAAAATAAAATTTATTTAACTCGGGTCCTTGAGCTTTTTTGACTTTTTTTTAAGAGAAGTAAAATTAACAATTATATTTCTTTTTAAAATAAAATTTCTTAAATTGATATTTTAAGGCATTTTTATATTTTTCATTTTAGATTTCTGCAATTATCAAGTTCACGAGGGATAATTTAATTTTTTAATAAATATAAAATATTAGTTTAAAAAAATTATTCGGTGCGAACAACTTATGAGTTATTGTGTGCGATGTCCTTGCTCTTTTCGGATGATGCATGTGGTGTATTTTGGTGGCCTAACACTAACTTTCGTGACAATGTTTAGATTGTCTCGATGGCCTCCTTCTCCATCCTGAAATGACCCATGTGGCCTGGATCTCCGGTTAGATGCCGATGACCTTTTTTCTTATTTTTTTTAGCTCCTCTTTAATTTTTATGTGCTAACGCTCTAAAAGTTCAAAATAGTCTTTCAATTTGTTTTTCCTTTAGATTTGGTCCATGTTTTTTTAATTAATATATTTCAAATAATTTATAAAATTATATTTTTTTCAATTTAATCCTTCTTCTATTTTTAAATCTGTTAGATTTAGTCTTCATTCTCTTAATTGCTATTTATTTTATTTTGTTTTGAATCTTTTTCTTAGATGAGTTTATTTTTCAATTTTATCACTGGATATTTGATTTTATTTTTTTATATAAAATTTTATCCTTATTCTCTTGGTTTTGTTTTAAATCCTTTTTTTTATATTGAAACTTTTTTTTTAATTTCATCCCTCATATTTTATTGATCGAGAATTTAGTTTAATTTTTTTTTCAGGTTTGACTTCTATAGATTAATCATGACCTTAGGGTTCTAGTACCATATTTGAAATACAAATCCGAGTTGAATTATATTTTTTTAGATTATTTTTGTATAATTGATTTTTTTCATTTTCATCTTTCAATATTGGCTCGTTAGAGATTATGCCTCATTATTTTTTTTCTGCGAGGTTATCTCGATTTTATATGTCGGGTCACGAAATTGACAAGTTAACCCAGATTTACTTTGACTTTTTTATTTATTTATTTGTTATTGTTGTTTTTTTATATATTATTAAATTAACCGAATTAGATAAATCAGTCAAATTAATAACCTGATTTTTATATATATTTTTTTGCTTCTTTAATAATATTACACTGAACATTTTTTTTTTTTTACATTAGAAAAGGTTTGGTGAGGTCCCCCGCCGACACCTCGATATAGCAATCATGACGTGGGAGTATGAGTGATCATTCCAATATTAGTTTTGGGTTTGAACAATTCGAGTCAAGGCAGTCGAAATCAATCCGAATAAGTATTCGGGTTTTGTACCCAGGATTTTTTCAGGTTCTGGATAAAACCCGAATTTGTTTGGGAATGGGATATATGCTGAAAAACATTCTCGGTCTCAAATTGAAATTACACTCATTTTCATTCTCTTATTTTCTGTTTTGTTCGTGATCGTTTATTATACTGGCATATTTCTAATCGAATTACTTGATACTGTAACACAAAATAATTCATGAATCCGGTATTGTATTATTTTATACACCTCTAATTAAAATAAGTAAGAAAAATTATCTAGGTGGTGGTCCAGTGGTAAGAGTTTGGTACCAAGAGATTTGCTCCCTCTGTGGTCTCAGGTTCAAGTCTTGTGGTTGTTTATATGATGGTCACTGGAGGCTTATATGGTCGTTAACTTCAGGGCCCGTGAAATTAGTCGAGGTACGCGCAAGTTAATCCGGACATCCACGTTAAACTAAAAAAAAAACAAGTAAGAGATACAGAGAGGTAACAAAAACAAAAAAAAAACATACGAAACCCAGATGAAAATGAGATATGTTTGCAAGAATAAGATGTGTAGGCGTTGATTTGACACGCAAAAGCCTTGGAAAGTTCCAACTATACAAGAGGCTAAACTACAACCATAAACGGCAAGTGTTTTAGCACGAACTTTACTTCAGGAGGTTTTTACTTTTAACTAGTGAAACATGGCTGGCATCTAGCAGAGAAACATTTGGATAAAAAGATTTTTTTCGAAAAGATTTGTGAATTGAAAAACATGGTCTTTTGAGGCGTGGAGACTGCGAATGAGGGAAAGTTTTTTTTTTTTGGGCAAGAAGAGTTTGGATTGATTAAACTAATTCCAAGGGGAATTTGGATAATCCATGACAAACACTTATCTTGATTCCTTGCTATTAAGAGAGAAATTCGCGGATTGATCAAGGATTTGCACGAGATAAGCAAGAGATGGAGACGCAGGGGCTGTCAACACAGAAAGAACTAGCGGCTGGATGTTTTTCTTTTTTGTCCGCGGTGCACCTGATTCTAAAATTTTAAAACCGACCCGAATCCGATCGTTATTTCAGGTCAAAGACTATCGCTGTTTATCTCGTTCGTAATTTGGATAAAGCTGGTTGAAATAAATAGACTCTGACGTGGGCTTTGGTTAAAGAAACGGACCACATTGGATCCTTTCTCCTTACACAAACATCATTTCAGTTTCAATGTCCGAGCTAGCACTTCCCTTTCATTTCAAAACCTGTCAATTTATTTAATAAAGTTGTCCAAACACAAGCATGAGAGATTGGAAGTGGCGTACAGTAGTGGTGTACGCCTGGATATTAACATCAAAACAATGAAGTGGGACATGGATCACATGCATGCATGATGCTCCGAGCAAGAAGAAGATGATAACATCATGAATCGATCCTACCATGTGAAAGGGCAAACTGCCAGCAATTAGAAAACAAAATCTAGAACAGAAGCAAAAAAAAATCATGTCGCTTGTATATAAGCAGAAATGGTAAGACCCACATTGGTTCATTATTTTTATAATCTTATAGTTGTGTTTTATTTTTTAAAAAATTATCTTTACATTAATATATCAAAATAATATAAAAATAAATTAATTTAAAATAAAAAATAATTTAAATTTTTTAAAAAACACGATTTCAATCCTATTTCTAAGCTAAAACTCATTCTTCTCCTTAAATTTTTTCGGCCACCTAAGCTGAGGAACCTGTATTAGTGTAAATGGAATCATTATTATTTCGGGCTTCATATGGTGCAAAGGTTCGGTAGTCGTAGCTTATCACTAAATAAAACCTGAAATTTAGAGAACATATCCAAGTTCGCAGCTGACATTTGCAATTATAAATATATAAAAACGACGAGGTCCACCATGTTTTGTTTGGTAGTTAATTTGCTGGCAGCTTGCTTCCCGGGTTTCAACTTTGCTTACACAAGCAAAAAAGTTTTCAAACCGGCTGGCATTTTCCTCTGATCTGATATTGATGAATTATATTAAAAGTGTCCAAAGTCTAACTAGGCTTCTGCAAGGGAGAACAATTAATCAACGATGCAATCAGGATTACTGCAAATCGGAAAACTCCAGAGGGAGACTGGATGGAGTCAGTTACACTCAATTAAAACCCTAGAAGGCAACGATAATGCCATGTGAGCACCATGTGGTGCCATGGAAAATATACAGGGTTCAGCCCATTTCTTTTGAAATCATGGAGCAAATCATGCATGCATGAATTTATATCAAGATTGCATGGGGATGTTATATTTATTTAATGGTATTATTATTATTATTATTATTATCTTGCCGACATTGTAGAACGGCCCATGTAGCCATGTAGGGAAGAAACTGCCTGTTCGGAAGATTAAATTAAAATATACACCACCCCTTTTCATGTTCGGAAGATTAAATTAACTGTACGCAGAAGGTGGGCCGGGATGTTCTATTATCACGAGCAAAGTCTGAAGGGAAGAGTTACGTTAAAGCAATTTAAAGAGGTCTTTGGAGGGACCGAACTCTGGAAAATTACACTGCAACTGATTGAGTTGCTCATAAAAGCATTTTCATCTAAATTTCTTAATATTCTTTCCGAGAGTGCTTACAGAGCAATTCGAAGAAAATGGTCCCATTCAAGGTGCTAATTTCGTACGTAGTAAGTGACTTCTTCTCGATGAGGCATGTTCTAGAGGTTAATAGAAATTGATTTTTATTTAAAAATATATTAAAATAATATATATTTTTTTATTTTTAAAAGCATGAATTCATAGCAATGTCAAACATAACTCACGTAAATCAATTGAAATCGAAGGGGAGAGAGAGAGAGAGAGAGAGAGAGAGAGAGAGACTTTGAAATGCTACTACTTTAATATGGTAGCATTTTGCCTTGAGATAATCTCAAGCTCGTCTTGAATAGAAACATCAAGGAAGCAACCAAAGCTCCCACCAAACCCATTCATAATCCATCATCTCCAACTACACCCATTTACTATTATTCCTTCCATCAACTTGAAACTTATCATTATATTAATTTGTAATATTCCACTTTCTAAAACTAAATAAATAAATCATCGTATAATATTTCAATAAACACTGCTAAATGTCAAGTGGTCCCATGATGACATATAGAACAATTAATAAGGAAAATGACTGCGTCTTTCAGTTTATATATTTTTAATTTTTTTTATTTAGAAGTATTGTTGAGGTTGTTTTTTAAAATGTTTTTAATTTAAAAATATATTTAAAAAATTATAAAAAAATAATTTAAAATAAAAATAAATCAAAGTTTATTAGAATTCGGAGCAAGCACAACACCAAACAAGGTTACAGTAATTAGTAAGAAGCAAGTCTTTGCGGGACCTGAAGGGCTCCAAAATTAACAGCAAGTCCTTTTGACATTTTACAGCAGTAAAAAACAAGTCCAATACCAGAAATTTTAAAGAGGGAGAGAGAGAAGCAGCAGCACGCGTTCTCAAAATCAAAAGCGGCTTCAATGGGTCTAAGAACGCACGCGAGAGAGAGGACAGTTTTTGAATGTTTTATTTCTTATTTCTTCATTAGTCTTAACAATTAATCAATACAGCTCGTGTGGGTGCTGTTCTCATGGAGATCAAGAACTGGAAATTCAATCGGCTTGGAGTTGTAATCCTGTTTTTGCTATATCAAAATTTGATTCTCTGCTCTTCACTTAATGAAGAAGGTAAGTAAGTGGTTTTATGCCTGTGTTGTCCTCGGCTAATTTCTGGAGGAAGTATTGGAACAAGTGAGATAAAGAGCGGTTGTGTTTGTTTGTTTGGATGATGCAGGTATGGCGTTGTTGAGGTTGAGAGAGAGGATTGTGAGTGATCCATACGGTGCGTTGAACAGCTGGAAAATGGATTTTGGAGAGATTGATCATTGTTCCTGGTTTGGTGTTGAGTGCTCTCATGATGGCAAAGTTGTCGTTTTGTAAGTATTTTTAGTGCTTCTGACTTTTCTTTTATGTTCTGGTTGGTTTCTGAGAAAATTTAGGAAAATCAAGGAATTCGGAAGCATTTGGAACTCAAGACTTACTAATTTAGTTTTTTTTTTTTCAGACTTCAAGGTTACTTAAAATTTTGGATGTTAAAATTTGTAAATTGTCAACTTTGCTATGATTAGCTATGTAATTAATCGAGTAAATCAGTGATGAGGAACATGCATCAATATTTCTGAAGTCAATCTCAATCTGTTGTGGTGGTTGTTTAGCAGTTTCAACGGGTGGTGTAATGATTTATATCTGTTCAAGTTGAGAAGTTGTGTATTGATTTATTTCGTTTGAAGTGGATTATTGCAATCTTTTTGAAAACTTTGTTAGAAAATCAAGGGATTCTCTTTATTTTCTTTGGGCTGCTGCTAAATATCATGTTTGATGTGTTTTAAGGAGACGTAGAGGTTCGAAGAATTACAAGGACCAATGACCGGTTAACATAAATAGCTTTCTTTACTTGAAATTTAGCATTTCTGATCCATTTCAAAATATGATCAGTTTTCTGTTTTATTCTTGTTCGACAGTCAAGAAGAAAATATAACTGTTTGCTGTTGCATTTACATGCAAATGTTCTCTTGGAGCGGTTCTTATTAGTTCTCTATTAAGGGAGAGGAGCTTTGATTGCATGTGGTCATACGCTCTGTAAGATTATTTTTAAGTTTTTGTTCTAAAGACGAGTTTGTCATATAACATGCAGGAACTTGAAGGATCTTTGTCTTGAAGGAATGCTGGCACCTGAAATCACAAACCTTGTCCACATAAAGTCTATGTGAGTATTCATTAGGTGACTGATATTTAGAGCCCTGCTGTTTTATGTTATAAATGTTCACCGTTCTCATTGTCTTAATGTTTAATTGCAGTATTTTACGCAACAACTCATTTACGGGGATCATTCCTGAAGGAACTGGAGAGCTGAAAGAGTTGGAAGTGCTAGATTTTGGGTACAATAACTTCAGCGGACCACTTCCACTTGATCTTGGCAGTAATCTTTCCCTGGCAATCCTGTGAGTGTCAAACAATTTTTGTGATCACCAAGGTTAACTTCTGCTTCTAACAGCATATTAACTTATTTTCTATCTATTTTTAGTCTGCTGGACAACAACGAACAACTCAGCAGCTTATCGCCTGAAATTCAACATTTGGATATGCTTTCTGAATTTCAAGTGGATAAGAACCAGTTATCTAATGCAGTTAAAGGTTCATCCTGCAACAAAAGATCTATCACATGGTATGTCACTGTCATCAACTTGATGATATTCTCTAGTGGGATATTGCTCTGGTTGTCTGGGGTAAATCCCAGGATAGCGGTCCTAACGAGGTTCATGAATGGGCTTCCTCTATAGACCATGGGATGAAATTTCTTCAGTGTCAATGACATTGAAGGGACCTTCGTTTGTCATACCTTTGACTTTTTCTTGAATTTATTTTGTGTTTCTTAATGTTCTTTGTACATAATATTATGTCTGCTCCATGATCTTATTGTATAATACCTTTTTTTTTCCCCAATGTTTGGCAGGAATGCTGCCCATACAGAAAATGCAGTTCACAGACGACAGATGCAAAACAACCATAAACTCTTGCCTTCGACACCACCATCTCCAAAACCTGCAACACCAACTGTAACTTCTCCTCCTCCTCCTACAATGACTTCCCCTGCACCAACTCCAAGTGAGCCATTTGGAACTTCCTCTGCTCCAGATGGTTCTGCTTCACCTTCCATTTCAGCACCAGCTCCTTCTAACTCAAGTGTTCCCAGAGTAGCATTTGAATCTTCCCCATCAAAAAAACATCAGGGTCCAATCATAGCTGGAGCTGTAGGGGGCACCTTAGTTATTCTCGTTTCAATCATCAGTATATATATTTGTAAAATCAATAAGGTTTCTGTCAATCCTTGGGCCACAGGATTGAGTGGACAGCTTCAGAAAGCATTTGTAACTGGTATGTCTTTCTTCTTGGTGAAATAATTAAGAGGTATTTATTAGGACTTCATTTCCAAATTGAAAACAATTAATTTCTTGTCAGTACATCTATTCAGTTAATATATTATATGAAAACCTGAACAGGATAATCTGGATAATGATGTCGGATTGGACTTAGTTTACTTAATTTGGTGAATTCTTTGATGCTTTGTGATAATTACTGTCGATATTTTTGTAATTGTTATCATAGATGTTGCACCCTGGACCACCTGCATGTGCTAGAGAAAGCGGGTCCACATCCTTTTGTGTCTCTGTTTCCTTTCCCCATCCCCTTTAGCGTTGCATGCTTCCATGTTCATGTTTTGACCTTGTCTTTGTACTAACATAATTCAGATTTTCATTTCAGGTGTGCCAAAGCTTAAGAGATCTGAGCTTGAAGCAGGTTGTGAAGATTTTAGTAATGTAATTGGTTCTTCACCAATTGGCACACTATACAAAGGGACTTTGTCCAGTGGAGTTGAAATAGCCGTGCTAGCTGTGGCCTCTGTCGCAGTAACTTCTGCCAAGGATTGGTCAAGGACCCTACAAGTTCAGTTTAGGCAGAAGGTAATTTACGAGTAACTACCGTTTAACTATGTGCCTGTATGGAAATTATCGATGTGACTGTTAATTTTCAGAAATGTTGTTGATTTTTAAAATAATTTTAGTTAAAAAATATATTAAAAAAATATTTTTTTATTTTTAAAAATTAATTTTAAAAATTAACAGATTAAAATATCTAAAAATATTAAAAAAAATATTAATTTATAATAAAAAATAAAATAAAATAAATTTATTTAAAAAAAAACATTTTAAAAACACAAATACAAGCAGTACTTATACTTTAAAAACTACTTTAAAAACTAGAAGCTATAATTTATAGCTTTTCAAAAATCACGGCCACAACTTTCCCAAATGAACCCTATGCTTATGCCGTGGTCTGGCATTTCCTAATTCTTTTCACATTTTATGCTTCAGATCGAGAAATTATCAAAAGTGAACCACAAGAATTTTGTTAACCTTCTCGGGTACTGCGAGGAGGAGGAGCCTTTCACAAGAATGATGGTATTCGAATATGCTCCAAATGGGACACTCTTCGAGCATTTACACGGTGAGTGAGAAAACATTTGTGTTCGGCATCTTTATAGCAGACCGCATACCAAAAATAAAGATCAGTTGGCTGCTTTCCATTTGTTGTTGAGATTCGTTAATTTAAAAAACACAGTTAATCGTTCTAAATCAATGTGCATAGTTAATACAAAAAAATCATGAAGAATATCTTAAAACAAAAGATGATTGCAACTTTTGCCTGGTTAATCTTCCTGTTAAAACTATCGTACTTTCAGTTTGACCCATTCTGATTAGTATGAATAATGCATTGATTTTCTTTTGTTTTGTTGTATCTTCCATGATCCTGGATCGAATCTTCATATGCAAATTATGCACTAACCCCCTATCTTGAGAAGATAGAGAGCAGGGAAAATTATTGTTGATTAAACAGAGTGCAACTTTAGGGATTTCTTTTTCTCTTTCATGGTTTTCCACACTTGGTGAATAAGAGATTGAGTTTGCTGCACTGTTAGGTTTTGGAAGATTTAGGCACTTAGGATCGAGTTGGCCACTGGGTCAGGCATTTGAAAATTATAATCTATATTGAGTTCTGCCCCTAGAAAAAGAAAAGCTCTCTCTCTGTCTCTCTATTTCCTTTGTGTTTAGTTTTGTTGTATATTTTACATCTCATTATTAAGTTTCATCCTGCAGTTAAAGAATCGGAGCACTTGGATTGGGGAATGCGGCTGAGAATCGCAATGGGCATGGCTTACTGCCTTGAGCATATGCACCAGCTGAATCCACCAATAGCTCACAACAACCTGAGCTCTTCAGACATCTCTCTAACTGAGGACTACGCATCCAAAATCGCAGATTTCACTTTCTCAAACAACATAATTGCAACTGAGATGGAACTATCTAGCAAGAAGCTCCCAGATCTGCCGTTGGCTTGCCTGGAAAATAATGTTTATAATTTTGGTGTCTTGTTATTTGAAATGGTTACTGGTAGGCTTCCATATTCAGTAGACAATGTCTCACTCGAAGACTGGGCATCAGACTATTTGAGAGGGTACCAGCCCCTTAAGGAAATGATAGATCCAACTCTGGACTCCTTCGACGAGGAGAAGCTGGAGAGAATTGGTGAAGTAATACAATCTTGTGTGCATCGGGATCCAAAACGAAGACCGACAATGAGAAACGTCACTGCAAGATTAAGAGAGATAACTGCACTGACACCAGATGCAGCAATCCCAAAACTTTCTCCTCTTTGGTGGGCAGAGCTTGAAATTTTGTCCACGGAAGCTAGCTAAAATACGAGCAGGCTGTAAGTATGAGCTCCAATTTTTTCGTTGTTTTTAGTAATTGAGGCACAAAACCAGTTGCCTGTAGGCTTGTCGCCCTTGTACCTACCATAGGCAAGGGAGACTGGTTGCTTGTATATAACGGAGTGGCCATCTCTCGCTGTCTCTGTTTTTCTTTTCTTTTTTTCCTGTCTTGGTTCCATTTCTTTCTTTTTTTGGTTGGAAATTGGCTGGGTAAAGCTCAGCATGGTGGCTTTCGGTCTTCCTAGTGGATTCTGGTTACTTTTCCAAAAAGGGGTGGACAGATTTCTTGTTTTTCTGGGTTGGATACAAGATGGAAGGGCTGAAAATTCATCCATGTAACCAAGGGCAAAAAAGGTTATTTGTCTAATTTCAACAGTGCTCTGTAGAAGAAAAGGAGGTTGATGAAAGTCTCTCAGACCTATTATAATCAGCGACCACAACCAGAATATATTTTCATGTTCAGCTTTCCCAAAATGCATTAAAAAGATAAAAACAATGAAAAATAAAACAAAATAAAACAGAAACTAGATGGAGGAGAATGTATTTGTTATTCTAGAATTACAAATATATTATTAATCTTTATGGACCGCACGTTCTACAGCACAACCACAAACAGCAGGCCTCAGTCCACAGTCCTTTGAACATATTTTATAGAATGATAAAACTAATAATTTTTTGTATCGATTTCAATCTTAAACTTTCAAAAGAAAATTAATCAACACGTTTATAGTTCAACCATATTTTCATCCAAATTATACACCTTTTTCTATAAGCGATCACATTATTTTATAAACAAACATAACATTTTTAAGCGATTCTAATAAGAATCTTCAATTGAGAAATTAAGATAATTTGAAAGTAAATTGATACAAAAAATAGTTCAACGATACTTATGATATATTTGAGGTTTACTCTTTATAGAAGGAACATCGAACTTGTTAAAAATGGACAGGCCGGTGAATCCTCAAGAATCATCGTGTTCGAACAAGAAGTCTAGGGTTCGAACCATAGTTGCATTCTGTTTTTTAAGCAAATAGAGGTAAAAAAAATAGATCCCCATGCTCTTCAGACACAAGGACGACATTGCATAAATCTCTCTCACGGAACAGGAAAAAAAATATAAGGTGTATTTTTTTTTGTAAATGAAAGAGGAGGAAAGTGGCCTTCACGTTAACATAAGCTTCAAGGGAAGTTGGTAGCTAACATGCTGCAGCTTAGGAGTCCTCACGTCAATCAAAACCTTCAAACACCAAATATTATCGTGGACCGTCAAATTCCCAAAGCTTATAAATACGGACCTCTTCAAATCTACCTTCACACAACTACAAAACACTTTTGTTCTCTGCTTAGTCTCAAATACTCTGCAATAACCACCACAAGAATATGGCAAGCAACCAGCTCACTATTGTCATCTGCTCTCTCTTGCTTCTTCCATTAGTCTTCCCTTCAACAGCTGCCTATAATGAAACTGCTCCAACCAAGCCGATAGAGAAGAAGGTCGATGTGGTGGTTGAAGGCATGGTCTATTGCCAAAGTTGTAAGTATTCTGGATCATGGTCTTTGACAGGGGCTAAGCCAATCCCTTCAGCTAAAGTCAGTGTCATTTGCAAAAACTCCAATAAACAAGTCACTTTCTACAAGGCATTTGAAACTGATGCGTATGGTTACTTCTATGCAAATCTTGATGGCTTCAAGATGAGCAATATTGTTTTGGACCATCCCCTCCATGGTTGCCATGCGAAGCTTGTTTCATCTCCTCTTCCAAACTGTAGCCTCCTCTCCAATATTAACTATGGACTTTATGGTGCTCCACTTAGATTCAAGAACAAGGTGCTGCGAGGAACTCACTATGAAGTTGTGATCTATGCTGCAGGCCCCTTGGCTTTCCGTCCAGCTCAGTGCACTCCAGAATCTCATGTCTGATATAACTGTCCTGCCACTTTTCTTTTAGTTCGTGATCAATCTTCGTTTTGGTTTTGATTCTGTTTCGTTCCCTCTTCTATTGGTTTTAGCTGTCATCCAGGAATGGTGGCAACTTGTTCTATTTCTTCAACGAATTGAATTTCCTCTGCATGAAGTGTTACACGTTAGCTATTACATTGTTGTTTAGTTATTTCTTTCTCTAGGCTGCATTTGCAAACATTTTAAGGACACAGATCACTGCACGATGCAGATGAATACGATCAATCTTCATTTTAGTTTTTATGCTTGCTTTGTTCCCTCTTCTGTTGATTTTAGCTGTGTCATCCAGTAATGGTGGCAATATTTGTTCTATTTCTTCAATAAATTGAATTCCCTTGCATAAAGTGTTACATGTTAACTTTCACTGTCGTTGTTCAGTTATTTCTTTCTCTAGGGCCTTTGCTATACTTGCAGACATTATAAGGACACGTATAACTGATCACTGCACGGTACAGATGAATATGAGCTGCAACAGAGATTGGAATAAAGATAGTGCAGGCACACACTACATCACATTTAAAGATCTTAACATGAAGCAAGATCGTCAAAATTTTACAAATTCAAGCACAAGGGCATTGTTGTGGTATATCACAACACAATAAATAAGCTACAAAGTGAAACCTTACGTGCCACTAATAATAGTTGTTCCTAAAAGTCCAATAGCTTTCCAAACATTTTATTTATGTCATCCATTGCCTCTTTTGTAAACGCTGTCGGCTCAAACAAATCTCTGTTGCTTACTCTGGATGACCTGGGTGGTGGCTGTCCTTGTAGATGCTCTGAATCATCATCAGGAAGTATTGTAAACCCACAAAGATCTTGTTTCCTAACAGGGGCTTTATCTTGCTTCTTTGGTCTCTTGGTTCTTATAAAATCTATTGGCTTCCCAAACATGTTATTAATATCATCCATAGCCTCCTTCAAGTTAATTGTAGGGTCTACTAATCCATGGTGGCAAACATTTTCCACCTCCGGCTCATCTAAGATGGTAGACCCAACGAACCTGTGAACAACTGTATCCTCTCTAAGTTTTATTCGAGGTGAGCTCTCTGAATTCATATAATCAGAGCTTTCAGATGGAAGATCCTTCGGACTTGGGAAGACAAAAGCATTTAAAGGTAAAATGGATGAGCAAGAACCGTCTGCCAGATTCTGGGTCTTACTCTCCTCCAATTTATTATCATAAGTTCTGTCGCCATTTTCATTGCTTTCTTCATCATCAATGAATATTTGGAATGGTTCTTGGTGAGTCTGGGGGATTTGAGCTCTACCATGCACCATCAGGGAAATACCCGCTTCTTCTTTTTGAAGTGATGAATCAGTTCCACTGTCCAAGTTTTCATCAATAAATACATCAAATCCATTGTTCAAACTACACTCTTCTTTTGGTCGACTTATGCGTGATCTATTTACTGGAGAGGTCTCTAAAGGTTCTCGAAACATGCCATTGATGGCATTCATGGCTTCCTTCATATTTATTGTAGGGTCCACCAGTCCATGATGGCAGGCATCTTCTGCTTCTTGCTTTCCAACTATTGCAGTGTCTACAAACTTTACCACAACTGTATCATCACTGTGACGCGTCTTGGCTTCATCCGACTCTCCTATATTCTTTTGCTGCTTGGATACATCTCTCTGTCCAATCTTTTTCACATGTCCCTTCTTCCTGAACAGATCACTACCCAAGCCATCTTCACGTGAATTTCCTGAAACCCCAACATGGTTAGATTCCTTCATTGGCTTCACATTCTGAGAACTCCTGTCCGGTATCTGTTTAGGCCTATCCTCAATGCTGTATACATTCTCATTGTTCTCTTCAGACTTCCTGGAAGATAGAGGTCTTTTGCCACTTCTTCCTATCTGGCGCTGCAAGATCTCTGTAAAAAGTTAGATAACAGAAGACTTTTACCAATAATGAAGGCAAGCTCAACATCCAAAATAAAAATGAGCATACCTTGATGTTCTTTTTCTTGTGTCTCTCCATGCGATGAAGGAATTGTTCGTATGATTTCTGCAATTCATCAACAGGCTCGGCAAGGCTGTTCAAAAATTATTTTAGATAGTGAATATCGCTTAGGTTCATTTTTCGAAAAAATAAATCACATACCACCCAAAACCATCTAAGGGTTATGAAACATAATGAAATACAGAAGCTACTATGTTAGGAAATGATTTATTTGGCAAGTTGATATTCTTTTTGTGATGCAATAAAGCTAGTAAATTAGCAGTCATAATATATTATCTTTGCATGTTAGAGGTAGATGGTCAAATAATGAATGGGGTTTTCGTTATCACCCAAGTTCACAGTGACGTGTAGCTTGAATCGACCAGGGAGGGAAAAAAAAACAACATATAGCTTCTAGCATTCCCTTTGAATCCAAGAAGCGAAGCCAACCACGTGAACCGAATGCGAATAGTAAGTAAACCAATTACATTCTGTTATCATTTAGATAAGAACAATGCAAGTGCTTAATCAAGCCTGCAGCATCAAATGAAAGGTGAATGTCGCTAAGAAATCCAATTTAAAAGTAAACGAGGCTTTTATCAAAGCTCATAGTAGCAGGTTATCATTTATATAAACGATCCACTCCTTTCTCATAATTTTCAAAATTCTCAGCCTTAAGCCAGCCAGTAAGAGTAAAATGAACCTAAAAAACATATTGCTAATAAAAAAGCATGCCCACTATCTATATGCAGAACTAGGAAGTCACTGAACTGCTATTGGCCTTAATTTTCCAAAAGGTTGCATTACAAAAGCCATGTAACGCTCGTTCCAATGTATTGTAAGCAAGCATTTACTGATAATATCCAGTGATCATAAACATCAAAGGTCATCTTCCATTCAAATATTGAGATGTTTTTTGAAATTCAGTACACTTACTTCTGCACCCCTAAACGGTACATGTTCTCAGCCTCCTCAAAGTTCTTCATCTTCTCGTGATAAAGAGCGTAAGCCTGGTAGAATAATGACCGCTTCGTTCCAATGCTATTCATTTCCATGGTACTCAACAGCGCTCTTGGATCACTCACATAATCCATCTACTCAATCCCATTCAAGATAAACAAATAACCATAAAATACAACTAATCTTTTTAGCATTCAATACCCTTTTATTTTCCTTTTTTAAGCGACATTTTAAATTTCACTTTCTTTTCTGTTGGTCCATTTTACTCAGAAACCAAACAACAGCTGAAAAAACAAAATTGGAAAAGAAACTAAACAGCCCGTGATCAAAATCAGATTTATCAACATGATAATCCAATCTAAAACCCAACAACCCCCAGTTCCCAAAAAAAAAAAAGAGAGACGGGTTTTGAAATTACCAGCTGTAACCAGACACGAAGGTAGCGCGGGTCATTCCTGTAACGCCTATCAGATGCAAAACTCTGCGTGCATTTTTGCAGAAAACGAGGCAGCTTTTGTTTCAGTGCATTCGGAGGCAGGCAATCCTTCATTTTCTTAATCCCCCTGTTTAAGAACAGATAAAAAATTTGATTAACAGAAGCAATATTATTTAAACAGGCAAGGAAAAGAAAGGGAGATTAGGAGTACCGGAGCCAAGGGAGAAGGGGATCATTGCCTGAGTAAGATTTGATGTCTGATATTAAAGAAGAGAAGAGATCATTGTGGGTTGTTGAGTTTTTTGTTTCCATTTTTTCCCGTTTGATTTGGAATTAGAGTTGATTAATGGTGGTGATTTGTTTTGTTGACAGCAGAAGTTGTAAAGGAAGCAAGGATAGGGAAGAAGAGGAAGATGCTCATGGTTTTTGAATTTGGGTGAAATGAGCGCCTCCATGGAAGAATCTGGGTTGACTTGTGTGTGATGCTTGGATTGACAAGATTGGTCTTCCGGGTGTTTTGTGAATACACGTGTAATATATTATCCAATAATCCAGCTTTTATCTTTCATGTGGAGGTATAATAATAAAATCGAAATATGTACTTTATAGGTTTATACTAGTTATCAGACGGTGTTTTGCCGCTGGATAATTAATTTTGGTAAAAAAAATATGCAAGTCTTGTTAAATATATTGTTTTATAATAAAAATTCTACTTATAAATTAAAAAAATTTATACATATATTTAATTAAATAAATTTAGAATATTTTATCCAATAAATATAAAAAAATATTAATTTGTCTATTTAATTCACCTATAAATCAAATAATTTTTTAAAATTGATTAATTCATATATAAATATTATTAACGTGTTTTTTAATAGTTAGTAAAAAATATAATTATGAATAAAAAAAATCAATATTAACATGTAATAAAATATATTAAAAATCATATATATTAAAAAACAATGTTATAATTTCTATAATGAAACATTATTTTCTTAATTTTTATATAATATTTTTAAAAAGAATGTAGAGAAAAAAAATAAAAAATAAGTTATAAAAGAATAATAATAAGAAAAAAATAATATCAATAGACATGTAATGTAAAGTGATAAATATTCAAAGCATAAAAAATAAAAAATAATATTTAAAAAAAAGAAAAAAAAAAGAAAAAACTAAAAAACTATTAAAAAAATAAAGATAAGAAAAAAAATAATAATAAATAAATTAAAAAAATATATTAAAAAAATAAAGATAATTAATAAACTAATTGTAAAATGATAAAAATATATATAAAAAAATATATATAAAAAACTTATTTTATAAAAAATTATATATTTATCACCGGTAAAGAAATTGAAAAAAATTTCATTTGTGCCATTTCACAGTAAAAGATCTTTTCCTTTTAGTATATGTACTGTTCCTCTCTCTCAGCTTCACCTCTCCAGATCCTAAAACCGCTGCTTTTGCCTCCCTCTAGACTTCAACATCAAAGCCCATGATTTCTCCCACGATATCAACAATGCGAGTGCTGTTGTGGGATGAGCTTTTTAATGCAAGGTTAATTGATTTATGCATTGAATTTTTTGCTGTTAAATGTGAGGGTGAATTGGGTTATTATAGAAAATATTGATTCAACATCCAAAATACTACTGAAGGAGGATCCTTTTTCAACATCACAAGTTTTTTTTTTTTGTCTTTGGAGTCTGATAATGATGTTGAGAAAACCAATTATTCCTTTTGTGAGAATTTGAGTCCTAAAGCACAGGCTGTGGTTTCAAAGAACAGAGGAATTGGAAGAGAGTTGTTAGGGTTTTTGAGTTTTTTAAGTCGTAGAAGGATTATGTTTCAAATGTGATTCATTATAATATCGTGCTTCGAGCATTGAGTAAAGCTAAGAGATGGGGTGAATTGAGGCTTTGATGGATGGATATGCCGAAAATGTGGTTTTGCCGACGAATAATATGTTAGATTGATTTGTACAGGAAGGCGGGGTGTCTTAAGGATGCAGCTAAAGTCTTTGTAGAAATTTTGAAATCTGGGGTGGCAATAGACATTATCACTTTCAATACTATGTTGCAATATGTGCTTATGGGTCATCAAGGGAGATTGATAAAGCTTTGAAAACATTCATGAAAATGCAGGACAAAGGCGTAGGCGTTGAACCAGACCTTGTTACTTTTATATTTTCAAGCGTTGTCTTATGTCACCAGGCATTCAGTTCAAACATTTCAAATTTTGGCGGCAGTAAATTCTGGTCATCAATGATAAAGGTCTTTGCCAACGGCTGCTTTTATTTGCTAGGTCTTGTTTGAACTTTGCCGCAGAGATTTTCAAAGGACAAACAGAAGAAAGGATGAAAATAAAGTAATTTTGTTTAAGCCCATAGTCTTACTCAGCCATATATAATTTGAGCCTCGAAAACTGAAATGCATAAACTCCAAAACATTCAGAAAGTTGAACAAGCAACATGAGAATTTGTTATTATTAGAAATTATGTGCAACAGAAAGTAAACAAAATCTCCAAAATACTAATGGGCTAACAAGCTTCATCAGTTCCTAAAGATGCATTCCTATTCATCAAGATTGAATGAAGTTTGAAAGATCTATTCAATTAAGTGCAAAGATCGCACACCTTTTTTTTTTATTTGATTGTATCTCTCGAAGACAAAAAAAAAGAGGGAATTTATCCGAATTTGTTGTCATAATGACTCCCAGGAATTAAACACAGGAAGTTTTCGTTAAGGTTGAGAAGTTCCCATGAACAAAATCTTGGTGTCTTCCCATGTCATTGCAGGAGATTCTGTGTAGACAACATTCCGAGTTCTCATTTTAACCAAGACATTGACAGGAGAGAAAATCTTCTCATATGCCAAATGACTGGAAGCCTTCCAAATTTGATGGTCAAGGATAGCTGTTGCTGAAAAACTGGTGTCCGTAGTCTGCTTCAGTTTTCGTCACTCGTGAATTTTGAACTTGTATGTCTTCTGTGATTCTGGATATCTTGAGAACTTGAAGCTTTTCTTCAGCCTTGAAAATTGCTTAGATGATTTTCACAGAAGATTCTTTTCACTTGAGACTGCCATCTAGATATTAACAAATATTACTGTTAAGTCTCGACTGCCAACACCTCTTTTCGTCATTAAATTCTGAATTTTAACTGGATTATCTCATCGGCCAACTACTCCATAGACATTAGCTAAATAGACATAGCTTTAATTGCAAAGCTTTCTTTGCAATGCGCTCTGCAATAGCAGATTGTGGACTTGCTGTACAAGCACTAAGAAGAACCGTCCCGAGAGATGGGTCATCTCTGCAATCTGCATTCTCTATCAATATTTCTGCTTCTTCTAGCAAACCAGCATGGCCTAAAAGATACATCATGCAATGGCAGAGCTCCATTCCTGGTTTAATGTCATACACCTCATTCATTGCGGCAAAATATTTCAGCCCTTTATCAACCAAAGCAGCATGACTACAAGCAAAAAGAAACCCAACAAAACAAATATAATCAGGCTTAACTCTTCTTCAATCATCTCATCAAATAATTGAAGAACTTCTCCACCTCTTTCATTTTAGGCAAACCTATAAATCATCGAGTTCCATGTTATCTTTCAAATCGACATCCACATAAATATTCTTTATGCAAAATAAAAAAACAACAGCTTTTTGCATAAAAATCACCTAAAGCTGATTATGTGATCACATCTCGCCAATGTTACCTTCTCACAAAAATTCTCACAAAAGGAATAAAGGGTTTTCTCAACATCATTACTAGACTCCAAAGACAAAAACTTGCGATGCTAAAAAAAGGCTCCTCCTACAACAGCACTCGCAATATTGAATCAATATTTTGTCTGATAAGCCAATTCACCCCCACATTCAACAACAAAAAACTCAATGTATGAACCAATTGACCTTATAATAAAAAGGCTCCTCCTACATCAGCATTAGCTAACGATGTTGAAATCATGGGTTTGATGTTGAATTCAAGAGGGAGGCAAAAACAGTGGTTTTTAGATCTGGAGTGGTGAAGCTGAGAGAGGAAGCAACGATTGAGAAGAGTGGTTTTTAAATCTGTAAGAGAGAGCAAAAGAGAAGAAGTCGAAGAGAAGGGTGCATATAAAAGTTGTAGAACACTACAATCTCGGGCCAAGAAAAATTACAATGCTCAACACAATAAACGGCAAAAGTAAAAAGTAAATAAACGCAGTAAAGTAAAAATGGAGTGACGCGCCAACCAGGCACACACACACTACTAGTCGTCCAAGGCACCGTCACTCCTTTACACCTAAAACATCGCCCCCTCTCCCACCTCGCCTCACTCAACTCCCTCACTATGGCAAAACCCGAAGACGACTTGTCCGACCCGGTCGTACGAAACCATAACAATGACGAAGAAGAAGAAGAAGAAGGCGAACAAAACGACGACATCGAGGACGAGGCCGAGGACGAGGACGAGGAAGAGGACAAAGACCTCGAATCCCAAAAGGCAAAGCTCCGAAACAGTTTTCAGAATTTCTTTAGCCGGATACAACACGAATCGGTCCCAATTCGTGTCCACGATGTGGTAATCAAAGGGAACACGAAAACTAAAGACTATTTGATTGAAGCACTAACGGCGTCGCTTAAAGATGCGTCTACTATTCAAGAGCTGTTTGCGGCTTCGAGTGAAGTGAATTTTAGGTTACAAGCGCTTGAGATTTTTGATTCGGTCAAGATCACGCTTGATTCGGGCCCACCGGAGTTGCCTGGCACTGCTAATGTGATTGTCGACGTTGTAGAAACCAGGAGCCCTCTCTTGGGTGAAATTGGTGTTTTCAACAAAGGCGAGGTATAAATTTTGATTATTTTTTTTCTAGTTGGAATTGGCGGTGTTTGGGTTATTGAATAGTGCTGTAATCTGTTTCTTGCAATTTCTTGTGGCTTTGCTTTAGTGACTGCGAGTGAATTTGATAGAAATGTGGGATATTTAGAGCTTGTTGATTCAGTGAGCATTTGATGACTGAATAATGAGGTGCTCGTGTTTAGCGGGAAAATGGGAACAGTTGAAGAGTGGAATTGCATTTATAGAGTTTGCTTGTTTAATTTGATGCTGTGATGCGCATTATCTACCATCTAGGCACTAACAAAACAGCACTTGTGAATTTTGTTTCTATTTTTTGGAATTGTGATTCAGTGCCATGTTTGGTTGCTGAAAAATAGTGGAAATGGAGAGAGAATTTTAACGGACTAACTAGTTTGTGTCGTTCTACAACCATATTAGTGATTATGAGCATGGAATCAGGTATGTTTAGAGTAAGGTGGTTGATGATACACATGTTTAACGTTCTAATTCATTGGGGCATTTAGACAGCTCAAATATTCCGCGTTTGCATAATTATAAAATCTGTTCTGACACGCTGAGTTTGATTCACATTTTTACACTATAATTCAATTTCTCAAGATTCAACAGAAACTAAGGGGTTTCTGAAATTTTAAGTTGGTTTTGTAGGCGTCATCATCATCGTTGGAGGGTACACTAAAGTACAAAAACATATTTGGTTATGGGGATCTTTGGGATGGTGCTCTGGCATATGATTGTGACCGCAAGGCAGAGGTAAGTGCTGGCGTGTTTTTGCCAAGATTCAAAGGACTTGTGACCCCGGTAACAGCACGATTATTCCTGCAATCTCAAGACTGCCTTAAGTTTTCCTCTTTCAAAGAGCGATCACTGGGGCTCTCTCTTGGATTATTCTCAACCCGGAACCATGACTTGGTGTACAATCTTGCATGGCGTACCTTGACAGATCCATCACGAATGGCTTCGAGTTCAATAAGGAGGCAGCTTGGTCATGGTTTACTTTCATCTTTGAAGTACACATTTAAGATTGACAGGAGAAATTCACCTCTGAGGCCAACACATGGATTTGCTTTTGTTTCTAGTACCCAAATTGGTGGCCTTGCCCCTGATAGTCGTAGCTTACGATTTTTGCGCCAGGTTAGATACTCATTTCATGTTTGATCTTCTGGTTTTCCTTGTAGCTCTTCTATTCAGTTCTTTCAAGCATTATTGTTTCCTCACTTTGCTGCTACTTTTTGGCCGTATACAGGATTGCTCTGACTGCCTTCATTGCTTATGCCTCTCCATCTATCCATGTGTCATCTGTTTTTACAGACAGTTTTCTTTTACCAAATAGAAAATAAATGTCTATATGGTGTTTTGAATCTCAATTCTGTGGGATTAGATCATACTGAAATGTACACTTGTTTTTCTCACATGCCAGCCTTTTATTTACTGGAAAAGCTCTGTTGGCCGCTTATTATTCCTCACAGTTATGGACAGCTTGTAATTTTCTTATTTGTTAACAATAACTCACAACTTTATAAACTTTTCTCCCTGCATTTCTGAAACTTTCTCATTCATGATTTTGGCATTGAAAATGATGGCCATCTGTTGTAATTTAATGCAAGCTATGTTTATGAGGTGTTCTTTGAGCTTTTGTTGGGGCTGGCTTTGCATTTTCCAGGAGAAGCCAACAAAACTTGAAAGCTAACTTGTAGTTTTCATCATTTCAAATTCATGCACAAGGCTTTGCTCCTCAACCTATGTTGGTTGACTAGTTGATGGAGCAAAGATTATTTGTTATTGTATGTTACTTGAAAATATTTTGTGTCTCGTGTTTATTGAGCTGTATTTTTGGACAACAAGCTATTTCTCATTAATATATCATACTGGAAGCGTGGTTACATGCGCGTGCGCGGCTGTATTTTCTACAGGCTCTTTTTTAAAACAAACTGGTCAATTTTATGCCTACTGCGTTGACCATGTTGATCTATTGGATACCTGATTAAATATGAGATGCCTTTTTTTTGTACCAACTCCATTGCTTACATTTTTAATTCTCTCGTGGACTTTCCATTCTGTTCTTACTTAAAACAGGAGCTCGATCTTCGTTGTGCTATACCTCTTGGATTTTACCGTTCTGCACTGAACTTGGGGATATCTGCTGGTGTTGTTTTTCCATGGGGATCTGGATTTTCAAGCATGCCTTCACCACTGCCAGAAAGATTCTTCCTTGGTGGCAACTTATCTCCAGTTTGCACTTTGGGTGGCCCGACATCATTATGGGGGTTTAGGACAAGAGGTCTGGGCCCTACTGAGCCTCGAAGGCAATTTCGAAGTAACCCAGCCAATGAGAACACTGATTCTGGAAGGGATCATCTTGGAGGAGATCTTGCTCTTGCTGTGTTTGCAGATTTTTCTTTTGATTTTCCATCAAAGTGGTTAAGTGCAAAAGGAATCCATGGACACTTTTTTGTATCTGCTGGGAATGTCGAAAAACTAACTGAAAATGCATACCGGAATTTTTCTTTACGGAAGTTCACAGAATCATTTCGTAGCTCTGTTGGAGTTGGAGTTGTTATTCCTACAAATCTCTTCCGAATGGAGGTCAGTAATCTTTTTTTGCCCCCCATTATGTAACTAAGAAATCGAAGTTTTATGGGCTGTATAATTGTAGTTGTAGAGCGCAATCCTATTGAAACAGTGGGTGGTTCAACATCAAAAAATTTAATTGTCAGGAAAACGTGAAAGCTATCTCATCAAATAACATGGTGTACTATTGCACGAGTTTCATACAGCATAGCATGAAAATTGTGTTGTTATCTCCTGTTTTAATTTTTTTTTTCTACAAGACCTTGGCTAGGAATTTCGTTTCTAATGAGCTTGATTTTGTTGCCAGTTGAATTATTGCTACATCTTGAAGAAATTTGGTGAGGACTGTGGCAAGTCAGGGTTCCGTGTCAGCTTCGCTTCTCCCTCATAGGTGGCTGAGTTTCTTTTTTTCTCTTTTATATGCTTTTGACACTGCAAAGAAAATTTCACATTAGACAGCCTTCATTCTTTGTTTCAAATGTAACTTCGATCGTGCAAAGTCAGTGCGGAATTTTACGGTGCACAAAAAGAGAGGAATAATATGATAAAAACGAAACAGTGACCTAGGCCGTATGTTTCAAGGTGTTCCATGAAACCTTTGAGCGTTCCAATTTCAGACATGATTTTGCAGAGGATCTGATTATCCTGTTTGTCATTATAATGTGATTTTTATCCGGGCCTTCTGTTGGTGTAAAATTATAAACATACGGGTAAGCCGGCCTAGCCCGGGATGGTATTCGGAAAGCGGAAACTCTCGAATGTCGACAGTGCAGAAGCCAGAAAGCTTCTAGGGAAAGAGTAGACGACAAGTCTAAATTGAATGGTCCAGCAGCCCACGAGGTGCCCTGATCAGAACGCCGCCCGCCATTGTGTGAGGAAGGACTGTGTCCATTTTAAGTTGGGCTTCCTTTTTGTTGGCCCGAATGGTGAATAGTCTCCTAAGTCCTACCTCTTCACAACCCCATGTAAGCCGTGTTTGAATGTTATTATTCTATCCAAGAACCTCGATGCTCGAGTATTTGATAATAAGCTGAAGAAAAAGGAGGAAATTATCACTTGCGATGGAGTGCAATAGCAGCTTTCAGAATAATAATATATCTATATAGCTAGCCGAATGCTTTTAACCTCTTATCTCTTCCTATTTTATTTCCTCTGTAAAGGTGGATTCATTCAAGGTCATTTGAGGTTATCGTTAATTGCATATGATAATTGGTCAACGGAAGGTAAAAAATATAAGTTATAGGTTATCTTAGGGCTCAGATGGAAAGGTTCTCCTATAGTCAGTCATACGCCTCCAATGTTTACTTGTCAAGATTAGTGTATCTGATTTTGGCGGTCAAGAAGGAGAAATGGTAGTCAATTAGCGTCGGACCATGGTGGGTCTATTGCTGGCAAATCAATTCCGCTCGGTCCCCACTAAGGACTCTGAATCTAATTAATCTGTCAAGATTGGACTATGAGGCTACTGGGTCTTTGAACTGGAGCCAGCATTTTCGCCGTCAATCAAATACATCTAGAGGAAGCCAGCTCTATATAGGTTCTGCTAAGTCAAGAAGCAAGACCTAATTTCAAGAGACCATTGGCAAAATTAATTATCCTCACTGGATTCCAAATATAGTACTCTCGTTTGTTACCTGGAAAAGAAATTAAAGACTGCCAACCCCCCTCGGAATATCCATCCAAAAAAAAAAAAAAAGTTTTTCTCGAGCGGGGCCTATCTATAACAATTAGTAAAACTATCGTTTTACCAGTCTCAAGCTAATTACAGCTTAATCGACTAATAAAGGTCTATATTTTTCCGTTCTCCAGGGAAAACCAAGTGGAGGCTGCTTTTTCGTGCGTTCCCTTAATGTACCTGACAATGTGGCATGGTACTTGAAGAAGAAAAGCAAGCTAGTTCATATGAGTATTGCAAATTGCAGCCATGAATTTCATGCAACTAACCTATATTGCTAGGGAAATACAAATGACGGGTAATTTGTCACGCTCACTGCCGTGGTGGACAAAATGCAATTGAAAAGGAGACAAAATACACCTTTGATATCAATTAGAATAAGCTGCAAAATATTGCAAATCAATGTTCAGAATGTATAAATTTCCTTTCATTCCATGCATACGTTTCCGATGTGAAGGCAACGCAATCAATTAATTACTCGGAGGCAGCATTTTCTCTTGATTAATCAAACACGCAATGTTAATTAATAATTCAAAGCGTTTCCCATTTCACAACGTCAAGAACAGCTTCTAGCTAAAACTGACCATTTTTTTATCTCGACCGCCTTTGTGATCAATCAGATGGTGTTCATATGGGCTGATCATAGATCAATTATAGGGCTAGTGACGTGATACTCGTGAAGTCAATCTTTTTCCACACATACCAAAAACTTAATTAATGATTAAGTGAACACCAGTTGTTATTTCATAAATGAGAAACTTGAATGGATCAGCTAAAGTTGAGTGTGGTCGACATGCAGCATGCATGGCATCGGCAACACTGCATGCATGGATTGTACATGATGATAATGATCATGCATGGTAGTGTTAAATACAAGTGGGTGCAGCATAAAAAACTAAATTTATGGAGCTAGGAAAAGGACAGACATACTCATTCTCAAAGGATGGTAGATCCGCATTAATAGGTTCACGTATTCTCATGCACAAGATAAAAGTAGATTAAAGAAAGAGTGGTTAAAAAGAAGGAAAACAAAGGTCTTGTTGGGAGTTGACTTCCTAGATTAGGTGTTTGATGCCGAATCTCTCAGACCTCCCCTTTCTAGTCTTATTTTAATAGTTTTCACAGGAAAACCAGACCATTGCTGAGAAGTGATCTTCACATAAATTTCCAAACTCCATGTGTTAATATTAACTATCCCTTTTAATTATTGGATGCTAGCTGTAGGCTGCAGCATTGATCTCTTATAATTTCTTTTCCATCGCTGGCCTTTTTTCTTTATAGTAATCCAAGAAATATTATTATCATTAAAACATTTTTAATTTTCTTTATATAAAATTAGCTTTAAAAGTCTTCAATCATAAAACAAGAGGGTGAAGAGTTAATTAAAAGATTGAATCATAATCTGACAATTGATCCTAAAAAACCGGATTATTCTTAACTAGCAATTTGATGTCTTCTGTTTTCCAGGAAATGCTTGGAAAGAAGAGACAAAAGCATAGCAATACACATAATTGCTTTTAAACTAATAACGAGGCATTTAATTGATTGAAGGTAATAAAAAATGCATTTAGTAAATTAAATGAGACTAAACCAATAATACACAATTAACTATAAGTTGATTGACTAAACTCAAATTAACCCTTTTCCCACTTAAATCACGAGTTGAATTGACTCACTCGTGCAGCAAATTTTAACAAATGTGCACCAGCTCAGTTAGTGTCCTCCAAGTCCAACCGTTGTAAGACCATGGATGGATTAAATTGAAGTTCTTTTTTCCATTCAAAGACGTTCTCAATTAGCATTTGCAGTCACACCCCACGCCCAATAATATTTAATTTAATACCAGCTAACTATATCAAAGGGTGACTTTGCCAGGAGAAACCATTAATTTCTTGGACGGCTTTGATTTCTCTCGAGATCCTCGTGATGATGAGTAGTTTTTAGCTACAGAAAGTAGAAAAAAGCTTTAGTTAGTGGTTACATGTCATGCAGAGATTTGATTACGTATATATGTATAGCCCATAAATGTAGTTAGAGCACACGAGGATGGAATATTAGGTTTCATGCAGTAATAATACTATATGCTACCTTACTTTCTATGTCAAACGCTGAAATTAAATTGTGCGTGTGGGCGATTTTGTTGAACATCGAGTTAATTATAAAACGATGATGATCTTTAGGCATGAATTATACTTAAAAAAAAATCATAAATCTATATAATTCGGCCTTTAACTGACCTAAAAACAAATTAAAGTATTTGATCCATTAATGATTTGTTTCCTTCTTTGTTTTTTTGGTAATGGATTAATGATTGTTTTCGATAAGGTGTTAGTGTTTTTTTTTTTACTTCTTGACTTCAAATGTAATATAGACGTTATATATATACATGTACATTTTAATTTTAATTTTAGGACAACAAATATATATATATACAGGCCAACAATTTTTTTATACATTGTTTTTTTCTTGAGATTTTTTAACATCGAAAAGTTATTGCTACTTGATATGTAACTCAATCATTAAATTGAAAATTGGAGGAAGACTCGGGATCCTGGCATGCACACTGCTCGGCACGAAGGCTTAATTATAAATCTTAGTTTGAGATTGAGTTTTTTTTCCTTTGTTACTGTATTTTCTGTTTGAATATTTGACTATTAACAGGAATCCTTGAATGTAACATTGACGGAGTCAAACTGCTACGTAATAAGTGTGTTTAGGACACTCATCTTGAATTTTAATTTTTTTATATTATTTTAATGTGTTGATATTAATTATTTTTACTTCAAATTAATATTTTTTATATTTTTGCTAATTATATATATAAGATTATTTTCTCTTCTCCCCTTTTAATATTCGCGTGGTCCACGGCATTTAATCTTGGATGAAGGCAAGGAAGTCAAGGCTTTCGTTAAAAGTTGCCATGCTTAGACTTGCTAGCTCTAGTCTATTTGGGTCTTATTTGTTCGTTTCCCCTACTGATCTAGTCTATATATATATAATCTTCAGTTTTCAAATTAATGCTGGCCCATGCCAAAACCATAAGGTCGTGATGGAGCACATCCGGTAGAATTTTTCTTTGTCAGCTACCCAGCATTGCTCGAGTTTCTTGATACAATGGTTCCTAGCTTTGTCTAACTAGTTATTTATTAATCCAAATATTTTTATTGGGAATTTAACTTTGATACTCATTTCCGAATCATGATTTTAGTATTTCCCTAAACTAACTCCCACGCCAAATCCATATCTGACATCCGGTCTAAGTTTTTTCATATATATCGCTAATAATTAATTAATTAATTAATTATTAATACTAATATCAAGACTCTTATAGTGCAGGATGATTCCCCGATAAACCACAATCACCAGACCCAGTACGATGATTCGATTTCTTTAATGTACATATATCCCCTCAACATCATGTTTTTAAATTAAATTAATGGATATGATTTAGAATACCATAAAAATAAGAACTTAACTTTTTTATTGTTTTATTTTTCTTGTCTGATCAAGATCATTGAGTTTATAATTGAAAGTTACGATAAAAGAATATGAGGGGATCCAAATCCAAAATATCATGCTTTCACATCCATGTATCTAGAGGGACTTTTATCATATTTATGTTAAGAATGAAATTTAAAGTATTTTAATTTTACTAATGAATTAAATAGATATGGATATGCTATATTTTTCCCAAAAAAAGGCTAGTGGTAAAACTTGAACTCCAAACCTTCGGATTAAGTAAGTTTTATCTTTATCTCCTGAATCAAGTCGACGAAAGCAATTGGTTCGGTTGAAATGAATATGCTGATATCACATGGGAGCAGGGCTCCAATTTTAGCACACCAAATATGATAATAGGTAGTGATACAGGTAACCTATTAAAAACAAATCAAATAAAATTATAAAACTTAAATATTAGAAAATTTAATATTAAAGAGTGGAATCATAAAAAAAATTAATTTATTTAAAATACTAATAAAAATAATATCAAGTCAAACTAGGTTAACCTGTTAATCCCACAATCATGGATATAAGATTGAGATAACTTCATGGAAATAAAAGTGAAAAAAAAAACACGAAGATTAATTTTCAATCAATCAAATGCCAAAGGATAAAATTGAAATATAAAAAAATTAAATGTTGAAGGATCTCATCTAATAAAGAAGAAAAAAATTAAATGAGAACACAATAACCTCATAGAAAAAAAATAAAAAAAATCAAAATTCAATTTCTAGCAAATAAATTATTGAAGAATGAAATAAAATGAAAGATATAATCCAAAAAAGATCGACAAAACTTGACCCAAGTCTATTTGGGTTAGAATGCAAAATCTGCAACCTGATTATGATACTGTGATTACTATGTTGAAAGCAAATTGAATAAAACTAAGTTTAATTATCAAATAACTCGATGTTGAAGGGCAAGATAACCTAGATCATTTTCAAAATCATCAAAAAATCTAATAAAAAACAAATAAAAAAATATTTTTTTAATAAAATTTATATTTATTATAATACTAAATGACAAAACATCATTGTCAACAACTTAAGATTTTTTTTACTTCAAGGATAGTTTAATCATTTTATTATGCTCAAAAAATAAAAGGACAAAAAAAATTTTAAACAAGTTTAATATTTTTTTTGCTTTTAAAAATAATTAAATTTGTTTACTGTAAAAAATAATATAATAATATCAATTTATCCAAATACACTTAAAAATAACAAATGAGTGATATAAAAAACTATTTTAAACCTCATAACAAAACAAGGATGTTGGTTAAATGTCAAATAACCAGACAAATATATGTCAGAAAGACCCAAGAGAAATCGAAGAGTTGTTGACATGGGTGCCACGGTAAGTGGTCTTCGATAGAGACAAAGACAAAATCCGTGATTCTCGACGCAAAGATAGTGGGGCATGCATTGTTCCAAGTTAATTTGTGTGTGAACTGGCGGGTGACAGGCTAGCAAAGCTTGATAGGGCTATCCTCCATTGATGAGCTATGATATTCTTTTTTGCACACATGCACATAGTCTTAATTATATTTTCTTGCCTTGATTTTTCTCTTATATACCATTAATTTATTCCTCGGTTTACTAGTCTCGAGCTGATCATGAGCATAAAGTTCTTTTCTTTGAGAATGCCACAGAGAAACCCATTTAAATAAGTGCATGGAAATTCTAATACATTGTGCATTAGAGATCCAAATTAATATAGAAACATGAGCGTGTGAAAATTTTAAAGAACAGGAAAAGGCTACTTCTATGTACGTATGTATAATTAGTTCAGTCCAAATTTATCGAGTCTCTGCAACGAACTAAGATAATAAATAAATCTTTACTTAATTATATAAATATTATAGTAATTAATTTTTTAAAAGTAATAAATTTTACTTATATCCCAAAATAGATACATAAGAACTTATAACATGGACAAAAGGTACGTGTTCGGGTGAGAGAGATATATAGGTATATAGTCGTGGAAGTTCCATTTAAAATTCTACTTTTTTATCATAATTTTTGACGAGTACGTAGAAGAAGTCTTGAATTTAAATTAAAGTCTAAGTCCAGGATCGGTGAATGAAAATTCAAGGAAAACATTACTTTTTTTATATAGCTCGACTCTAATGCATGGACATCTTCAAGAGAAAAATAAATTCTAAAGACATAAAGAACTTATCTTATGTACGGAATTACATGTACACCAAGTGTATGTGTGTGTGTGTGTATATATATATATATATAGTTCCATGCTTTTGTATATATATGCTAAATGTCATTTTCCAGCACCTAGCTATAAACTTAATTATTCATCATCCACCCATCCATGCATAGTATAATAAATGCATGCCAAACTTCATTATGCATGCATGTCATAAACAAGTATAAAAAAGTAGACTAGCTATATATCAAGAAGACAGATGAAAGAGCCAGCTATAGCTGTATATTCTCCATAGTCAAGGGGTAGGGTTTTTGAATTCCTAATTCTTGAAAATATTATTGCTTATGCTTATCTGATTTTATTCCAAAAGAATATTAACCCCATTTTCTCTAGTCTGAGGTGAGAAATTAAGATGAAACTGAAACATCAAAAGTCATTTTATAAGACACCTAGACGACACTAAAATTCCTAACTACTGTTTCTTGATCATTCACATAGAATTGATAAGTGAAGACAGGTAAGCTAAGCTAAGCTAAGAAAGATGGAGGGAAGTGATAGTTTTGGAGGCTCCAAGTCAAGCTATTCTAACAAGGAAGTCGAGCAAGACGAGGGTGATGAGGAGGAGGTGGATAAAATTAGTTTCAAATCCAGAAATGAAGGGGTGAGCACAAGCAACAGCTCAGTTGAAGAAAATGAAAAGGAGGCAGTCAGTACCGGATCTGTACGGCAATATATTCGTTCTAAGATGCCAAGGCTCCGGTGGACGCCGGATCTTCATCTTTGCTTTGTTCATGCAGTTGAAAGACTAGGAGGACAGGACAGTTAGTACTCAATTAACACTCTTGGTCTCCTGTTTTATTCCTTTTTTTCTTTTTTTGGTGAATGATCTGTTCTTGTTCATTAATTTAATTACAGATGGGAATTCCATGAGTAATTTGCTTCTGATAGTGGGAATTGTATTGATCTGTGCAGGAGCAACCCCAAAGCTTGTTCTTCAGATGATGAACATCAAAGGCCTTAGCATTGCTCATGTCAAAAGCCATCTTCAAGTATTTTGATCTATACTAGCTGTTACATAAATTTACTTATGCACTGATTAGCTAACAATTTTCTTTTTTATTTATTTGGCCCGATTTTCCTAATTTTATGTATTCTTTTGTTAGATGTACAGAAGCAAGAGGAGTGATGAACCCAATCAAGGTAATTATTAATCCTTTTTTCTTTTTATCAAATAAGTAATCTTTCCTGTATAAATAGATAGAGCATTAGGGTTTCTCTAGGGGATTGTAATTCTCTCTAACTTGGGAAGATACTATTGACAGGCGAAGGGCTTTTTTTTGAAGGCGGGGATCACCAAATCTACAACCTTAGCCAGCTTCCCGTGCTACAAAATTTCAATCAAAGATCTTCTTGCAATTTAAGGTATGAAAGTCTTAACTCCTTGTTCTCCTATTCCAAACCAAATTCAGATTCTAAATTGGTATATCCTAACAATCTCTCTCTCTCTCTCTCTCTCTCTTTCTCCTTCAAGATATGGAGATGCTTCTTGGAGAGGTCACGACCACCAGATGTACAGCCCTTATAAGGGAGGAACTGCTCTCAACAGATTCAAACATGGACTTTATGGCTCGGTATCTGAAAGACTAGTAATTGGACGCAACAATCACAATTCACTTAATTATGATTCGAGTATCAACATTCCTTCTTTGAATGTACAAGCTACAAGTAGAACTCATCAATTTCTTGAAGGGGTCAAGTTGTTTCAAGTATCCCGACAGGAAGAAAGTAGACCTAGCTCAATGGAATCAAACTTCATAGCCAAGTTGCAAGAGAGATCAGGAATAGATCAAAAGGAATGTTTGAACACCACTAGTTCCGCTGACAAAAATTGGAGAACAATTCAAGAAATGCAAAAAGGTTCAAAGAGAAAGACTTTGGATTCAGATTGCAACTTGGATTTGAATTTGGCGCTGAAACTATCAACTAAAGATGACGATGGACTTCAAAAATGTGTAGCTGATGGTAGTTTGTCTGTTTCGTTGTCTTCATCTTCATCCTCAAAGCTTGGCAGATCGATGGAAGGAGATGGAAGGAGGAAGCATGCAAGGATGGCAAGTACTCTAGATCTGACTTTATGAATGGGACAATTTTGGGTGAGATCTTGAAGTACTTACTTTTCCTGGACCAATATGCTTAATGATAATATCATGTACCTGCATACAAGGTAATTTTAGTCATTATTTGATCTTCTTCTGTTGGTTATGTTGTTTTGTATGCAAAATCTCAAGTAGCTGTAGCCTGTAGGCTTCAGTTTGGTGTTCCCGATGAATAGATGAATATTTTTAGCATTACAAAATATGCATTTTGGGTTCTGGGTATTGTTTTCTGATTAGAGAATATATATATATAGGTCTCCAATATTTTAGCAACTCTTAGCTACCTTTGAAAACACAAAAAAAAATGAAAATGACATTGATACTCAAATCATTAGCATGAAAATCCTTCAATTATGTTACCTATATATCATGTAGGCTCGTATCTTGATTTAGAGAAGAATAATTCTCCAGAGGGAGGGGATATATGGTTTTCCATTGGAATATATATTGATTGAACAGTTCCCTTTTGCACTTTGCTGATGAAATGTCTGATCAGTTCCTATATACACTGAAAAAACTATTAATGATGTATAAATGCATGAAATGATTCATGGAGATTGGAGTGACAGAAGAATTAAAAGAGAAACCTCTCATATGCAAGTAAACCTAAACCATAGAGTGTAGTGCAGCATATCTATATATATATATATACACACACAAGTCTGCTACCAGTCAGCAAGTAACTTTGGCTTCCACTTTTTCCTCGTGGAAGTGATTGGTTTTTCAGATATTCATAAATGCAAGAACTGTTGAGTTTAATGACATTTTTAACATCTCACAAGATCAAACTTGGAACAGAATGGTCTTCCAATTAAGAAATAATACAGGAATTAATTTTGATAGCGAGGAGAAATTAATGCTATGCCATTCAATGCTTTTCTCTAGCTTTTTCAGTAGCCTAAGTTTGCTTAAACGGTGAGCGAGATTAATTTTATGATAATTGCAGGTTTTGGGAAGAAAATAATTTTATATATATGTGTGTGTGTGGGGAACGAATATGGAGTATATATAAGAGATTGGAATATTATATATGTGTGTGTATTCGCTGCTATCGTATATTGCATGTGGCTTTCTTTCCCTTGTATTTAATGCCTGAATGTGTTTTCACTAGAAAAAAGAATTGGAATATTTTTCCTAATATCTTGGGATTTCATTCTTGGTATCGAGTTGATTTGTTGGATTTTTCTAAATTTAGAAGTGGTTTACCCTTTGAAAATTCCGAATTTACATTCTGGATTAGTTTCATTCCAGTTGTGTAAACAAATTATACACACATCCATAGTACTATTTTACTAGATTTGAACCCGCGCGGGTCGGTAGTTTTTTAATGTAAAAAAATAATGTTTAGATAACAAAAGCGGCATATAAAAAAAATAAGAAAAATAACAATTATAGATATAGCTCTAATTAAATCAAATAAGTTAGTTTTATTTTAATTAGATGATAAAAAATAAAAAAGGATAATAAAGTGATAAAATTAAAAAAAAAACATGATTACTTGGAAAAAAAACCCTTTAGAAGTACGAGATTGGATAAAAAAAATAGATAAAAAAGCAGCTCGAATTAACTCAAGGTAACGTGACAAACATGTAACTTAGGTAATTAATAAAAGCGAGTCAACCCGAATTAACTCGTAAAACCCGTGACTCATGCCATCATATTAAGATAACCCAATAAAAAATAAATTAAAAAAAATCACAAAGCAATTTTTTTTAAAAAAAATATGAATGATGAAATAAAAAAAATAAACCAAAAAAATTTGACTTGCATTAACTTTTTAAACTCGTGATCCATGTCATTAGGCTGGAAATACCTTACATGGAAAAACCGTAAAACAAAATCCCTAACAAATCAAACATTGAAAGATGAAATTAGAAAGAAAAATTAATTATACAAAAGGTTCTAAAAAAATAGCAATTAGAAGAATGATGATAAAATAAATCAAAATAAAAAATAAATTAGAGTGCAACAAAAATCTTTTGATTGGAGGGTGAAATCAAAAGGGAAAAAACTTTAATAAAAAGACAAAAAAAAACAAAAGAATGAAGATCAAATTGAAAAAAAAATACACCATATATTTAGATTGAGGGATGAAATTGAAAATCAATAAAATTTGCATAAAAGGGTTAAGAAAAAAACTAAAATCAAAAGAATGAGAGCTAAAATAGAAAAAAAACAACATATGTCAAATTGATATTGAATAATAAAATTAAAAAAAATCAAAACCTTACAAAAAGGTCAAGTATGAAAATTAGAAAGTAAAAGAACATGAACTAAATCTAAGAAAAAACAAATTAAAGGGTAGCTCTAAAATTAAAAGAGTCGAATATGAAAACTAAGGAGGAGAGAGAGAATGAGAAGGAAGGCTCCCGACATCAAATCTAAGATCCATTCAGGACACATGCCAACCAAACATAAATGTGCCATGCACCGAAAGGATTCAAACGCCAATATCCAAGAAGCCACGATTTGGCTATTAAGAGAGAAGCCACATGTCTCTTTTAAAGACCACAACAATCCTTCATGCGTTGATGCGTGCAATGTATTTGTTAACCTTGTTTTAGTATTTTTAAATATTAAAGTATAGATTTGTCTCTGATCCCATCTAACAATAACAAAAGAAAAGGTTAAAAAACAAAGATAACCATCAACCAAAACTATTTTTTATTTCAAGAATATTCTAGTAATTTAATTGTGTATTTGAAGTTGAAGAGACAAAATGCCTTTATATGCCAGTTCTATTATAAAGGTATTTTAGTATTTTTATTATTTAAAAAAGAATAAAAAAATTTAACTACTCTCACCAGCCATACCAAATTTTTATGTCATGGGTTGTAAAATATAATTTTACTATTTCAATTTATAATGAATTTAAGTCTAGAGCTATAGTAAAAAAGACATTATTTAAATCTCACTTTCCTTTTAGTTTATTTTTTATGTTTTTTACTATTATAAATAATGGACTTAAGATAAAAAAAAAATTTAAGAAAGAAAAACACGGTACTAATTGAGCTTCAAACTTACTAGTTTTATGTAGAACTCTGTACTAGGAGAATATAAATTTGTAAAAAAAACAAAGGAGTTAATTGTTTTAGGGTCAATTATAAATAAAAATAATAATTTTACAATAACACTAAATTAATGTTCTTGACACAATGTATAACGATACACATAGTCTGTTAATTACCGAAAACCCTAGAAACAATAACAACTAGCTCAAAGTTGCAGAGAAATTCTAGGTTTGTAAAATTATTATTAATTTAAAGATGACTAGTAGCAAAAAACCAAGACTTAGCATAAATAGCTTGCCCTAAACAACCAATAGCAAAATAGGAAAGCAATAAATTACCAAAAAAAAAATCAAAACGTAAATAGGGGGGAAAAATAAATAGGAAATGTATAATTTTTAAAGAGAAGCAATAATCTTCAGAGTGAATTTTGATTTTGAAAACGAGTTCTACCTTTAAATTATCTTTCTTAATTAATATGATTAGTGTCAATCAAAAACTCAAATCGAAGGTTATGGCAATTTGTGTTCGTTCTTTAAGATTGTTTTCTTGAAATTCTGCCTATTAATTTAATCTATGAATTCATCAGCTAACTGTCTTGTATCAGACACATTAAAAAGAAATATCAATTATATGTTGTACAAAAATTTACCAAATAATAATTAGACCAGTGATCATATATGTTTAGTTTATATTCTTCTGTAAATTTATAAGATCATGGTAAATTTATTATCATAACCAAAACACTAGCATATGTTTATATGCATGTGTGCATGTAATCTTGCATAAATAATAGAATCACAATCCTACCATGTATATTAATGTATAAAATTAAATAAGAACTGAAATTGTATTTATTTATTGAAATATTTTATAAGATAATCAAGCTTTATTGTTGTTATTGATCAATCATTTGTTCTTAAGGTTTTATTGCTGCTTACTTGGTGTAATAACACTTCTTTCAATAAACCTTTTAAAATTCTAACAACATCACCTTCTATAAGTATACTTCTAAACAAGGTCTAATAAACCAAAGGAATATTATCTGATTATCTTTCTACAATGATTGAATATGAGCTCTAGATTAAGAAAAGTTTTAACATGAAAAACAAATATTTAATTACCAACAGTAAACTAGAATTAAACATCAATTTTTTTAATTTAAATGAATTTAAATCATGTGACTTTTGTGTTGAAAAATTTGTTCATGTAACTTTGAAAAAGTTTTATTTTACAATGAATCCAAACTCAAATCTAAGCCCGAGCTCGGGCCGGCGCTCTTACATGTGGATTTAAGTCCAAACCTCACTTTGTTTATGACATCTCCCTTCTAAAATTTTGGATATTCTTTGAATCTAATTTTAATTTTTCACTTTATAAATATCAAGAAAGTTTTGTTGCTTTCATGCCTAGGATATATAAAAACTTTTAGAAAGTTTTAGATTGTATCAAAACATGTCAATTAATGATCCTTAAAGATTAATTTTTTATTCACCTACAATTTATTTAAATTATGTTAATATTCTAAGTTGGAAAAAGTTTATATTGAAAATTAAATTCCAACAAAGTTTTAATCTAAAATAAGTGGTTTTCACTTTTAATTTGTTCTCAAATGCACTAATTAACCATCTTCTTAAACAAATTTTCCAACATTATAATCAAGTTTTAATTTGGTTTATACTGGATTCTAATTCTTGAAAGCTTTTCGAAGTTCGGGCGCGCACGGAATGATGTTTTCTAATTATTCATGACCATATATAATATATTTCTCGAATCTACCAAGGGGACTCAGCATTGATATGCAACATCACAACATCAATTTAAATTCCCGATTAGGTTTTTGTATTTGAATTCTCGAATATATTATTTCGGTATAAATTGAAAAGTAAAAGAGTTACATGTTTCAAGAGATTGGTTTAGGCGACGAGAAAAAGATTCATTAACCCAATTTATGTATGCGGGTGTAATTAACCTAACTCATATCTATATTCAAGTTAAAAGTTCGAGGTTGGAAGAGAAAGGAAAAAAAAAAAAAAGCATATCCAGATGCAAAAATCTCCTGCACAAAAAAATGTAGACAATAGTTGTAAATTCTAAACTAAACTGCAATTTCTTTACTGGTAAGGACCATTTTATGTAAAAAATAATAATACAAACCTGTATATTACACATCGCATTTCATTTTTCACATGAGGTCACTTGGACGTCACAATTGTCCTCCTTACTTGAGTATAAAAGTGGTTAGTATAATATTTAAACCTCTTTTATTTTTATATTTTAAAGAAAAATTAAATTTTTTATATTTTATTGTACTTTAAATTTTTTTTCATTTCTATAATGTTTTGATTTATTGATATCAAAAACAAATTAAAAAAAATATTATTTTAATATATTTTTAAATAAAAAATATTTTAAAAAATAATTATTATTACATTCTCAACCTAGCTAAGCTACTATGGATCACGATTTCACGATTCAACAATCAATTTTATATACAAGGCTTAAATGCAGAGACGATCGCAGATACACGCAAGTAGAAAATACAGATGATCAGCTTTGACAAATGAACTCTAGAATTTCCTTATGGAAGCAAAGACATTGTGATGTGGCTTCTAGTCTTCATTTAATTCAACTCTCTAGCTACTACTAAATTGAAAGAAAAATATACCAACAGTGCTTCAAATATCTTTAGATTCTCATATCCAAGAGAGTCAGACAAGGGCTTGTATCCCTTCTCCAGTCGACATGGAATGTGTTTTGAAATAACGATTATCTCGAATATAAAATTCTATGTGAGGGGACGGTCTTAATTTTTTTTATTTTTTTTTATGTTTCTGGAGGAGACGGTCGAATATTCATTGTCAAGACCGGCATGAAATATTAACTTGTATATATATATAGTACTCTACCTCGGCCCAGAATCTTGATTTTCTATATATATATATTTGGTTGAGCGCTGCAAACCCTACCAGTGCTTCAGGGATTTGGAAAGCTAAGAGCACACTGGGAATTTCAGAGTTGTGATGGCATTTTTAAATCCTCGAGGAGAAGTAGGCAGGCTAGAGCTGGAGCGGAGGAAAATGCTCCCTTTTAAAACGTCTCATTTTCTTTGCGAACTCTGACGTGATCTGAAATAGTTCTACGTTCTCGAGGAAAGCCCGTTGTAAGATTCTCATATTTAAGAGCAGTGGACTTGGCCCATAAATATATAATAAATTTGCTGTTTGGATCAAGTCGAGTTCGGGCCTTTAAAGTGGTGAACAATACTTTACCCAAGTCCAATTTTGATCCATTCAGACCTGCCTTGGCATAAAACGAGGCAACAACCCCTTGCAAGTAATTTAAATATGAAATAGTATGATATTTTTAATTTAAATAAATAAACTTTTTAATTATATATCTGGTTATTTTAACTCATTTTGATGTTTTGATATTAAAAAAAATAAAAAAATAAAAAAATAATTTTAATGCATTTTTAATTTTTGTTAAAAGCAACCACTACTGTGCATTTTAAATTTTGTTTACAAACAATTTGATGTTTTTTTGCTTAAAATTAATTTATTTATGTGTTTCTTGATAGTTTTAATATATTAATGTTAAAAATATTAGTTTAATATATTTTTGAATAATTTTTTTTAAAAATAATTATTATCATATTAATAAACATATTTTTACCTTGACAACGCCTTTAAACATTAGGATCAAGTGCAACAACAATTGAGCAATAACTGTGGGCATGCCATTGCATATTTAAAATCGTCCCATGAGAAATAGTGTAAACAAGCATCGACCGTCATTCCACTTGCAAACCATGAAAATAACATAAAAATTAAAGAAATTAAGGCGATTATTATTTTTATGAATAAAGTTTGTGGAGCAGAAAGTCCGGAACAAACCACTATCTTACAAAATACAAATAAAGCCCGACTCATTTGAGCCCAGCCCAATAAAAATGGATCAATTCGGGCTCCTCCGAGTCATCTCCCATGAAAGTATGGAGCCCAAATCAAAATTGTTCCTTCGTCCATCCACGCACGTTAGACAAGAGAGCCTAACACCCCCTCGAGAGAAAGGAACGGCCGTGGATGGATGGGTTCCCATCCAACAAAATACAGCCAGCCAATCCAAAACTCCAAAATCATACGCACAAAGATGAGGCGCCTCAGTTTCAGCATAAAGTGTGAAGAAAATTCTCCCTCCCTCCCTCTCTCCCCTCGGTATATCCTCCCAGCATCTCGTCTTATCCTTCCCTCCCTCCCTTTTAAACATAGACATAATAATAATATAAATAAAATCTCCTCCTCCACTATTATAGAGTAACTTCCCTTTTCCCTTCATCAGTTCATCCCCTCTTCCTCCTCTCTCTCCCTCTCGAACACTCCGTCTTTTCTCTTGCTGTTATCTATGGCTAAAACAAATGCCGCAACTTCATCATCCACTAACATACTTCTTCGTTATAACAACAAAAAAAGAAATGATTTTCTCTTCTCTTTCAACTCTATTAATCTTTTCAACAAATCTCTCCCCTTCAAGAAACCTTCTCTTCATCCTCCTCTACTCTCACTCTCTTCCTCTCCGTCCAAGCCCCTGACCACGCGAGTTTCCATTGCGCCTGTTGAGTACGCGCCACCTGCACCTGACTCTTTCAATTTCCACCAAGAAATCTCTCGACTCCAATCTCTCCGTTCAAAGCTCGCTCACTCCAAAACATTAAACGGCAAACAATCAGTACTAAACGACGACTCACGCGTCAAACGGTTTTTCAAAATTGGAGGAGTTTCTAGGTTTCTGGATTCAATTAATTTAACCTCTCGTGAGTTGTTTTTGCTCAAGTGTTTGGTCGCCGCTGGTCAAGAGCACGTGGTTAGTTTGGAGGGATTCGAGTTGGTTGAGAGTGAAGCGGTGGAGTCTGTTAGGACTTCCGTTAAGAGCGCGCTTTATAGTTTAGTGGAGATTATTGAGGGGTTTGATTTGAGTGATAATGGTAATAAAGGATTAGAGAGGATTAATTATGGGGAGAATTTGACTGATGAGGAGATCAAGGACTTGAAGAAGTTGCTGAAGAGTTTAGGCGAGGTCGAGGAGTTTTATGATTGTATTGGAGGTGTCATTGGGTAAGTCTCTCTCCTTTTAAATTTTTATTTTCCTGTCTTGTCTGTTAAATTTGCTTTGCTTTTGTTTTATTTATGGTTTTTAAGTGTTGGAATGGAGATATTTTAATTTTATATACATTATTTGAACGAGAAAGAACAACCTTTGCATGGTATTCGTTGTTTTGTTTCGTGATTTAAAATTATTACTGGATTAGAGTTTTTAACTCTTCTTTTAGGGTTTAGATACTATTGGAGAATTAGAAGAGGAGTAATTGAATTTGATCAAGTTGGCAATTGGGGGATGTTAGCATATGGGGGTTTAGGGTTTTGATGAATATGGAGTTTAGGGTCTACTTGCTTGCAATGGATTCATTTAGCTACCAAGGTAAATGTGAACGATTACTTGATCAGCTACATAAACTTCCAGAGTGAGTTTTTTGCCTGCTGGATGATTGTATTGCGTATTATTGGGTGGAGGATAGGCTTATTAAAGTTTCATGTTAGGGCTACTGATTTGGGTAGACAATGAGGAATGAGATTCTGCACTAGAGATATTTCAAATAGAGGAAGTTTAGCTAGAATCTTATTCACATTTTCCTTTTTCGTTTGATTGTCTCAAATGACTTGAAATTGTTTATTTAAATGCTCGCTTAGATATCAGATAATGGTGCTGGAACTTCTTTTCCAGTCAACATTCAAAAAGCAGACTACAAATTGGTCCCAGCACATAAAAGAATCAATGGAATGCCAGTTTTTGGAAATTCACGCTCCTAGTGGACTTGACCTTTCAAAAAATACAGAGTATGCATCTCAAGCAGCTCTGTGGGGAATTGAGGTTAGCACCTAAAGTTTATTGTTCTGTTAAAACAATGGATTTGCCACAGTTTTTTCTAGAATAATAAGATCCTTTTATTTTAGGGTTTGCCAGATCTAGGAGAAATTTATCCTCTTGGTGGTTCTGCTGACCGGCTTGGTTTGGTTGACCCTGACACTGGCGAATGCCTTCCTGCTGCCATGCTTCCTTATTGTGGACGGACCTTATTGGAAGGTCTTATAAGAGATCTCCAGGTAGAAGATCTCTACTTTATTCCTTCGATGCTCGGAAAGAAGAAAGCTTATGTCTGAGCTCATAACTGTGGTTTGTAATGTTAACTGCTTCTTCTTTGAAACAATATCCATATTTTTTCATCATTGTCAGGCTAGAGAGTTCTTGTACTTCAAGATATATGGAAAGCAGTGCATTACCCCTGTAGCAATCATGACAAGTTCTGCTAAGAATAACCATGAGCATATCACTTCTCTTTGTGAAAGGCTGAGCTGGTTTGGAAGAGGTCAATCCAGTTTCCAACTTTTTGAACAGGTTTTATATGGTTATGAAGATATGTTAAATATTTGCTTCTTCTTATTCTTCGGGTTTTTCACTAGTTAGTGGTGTTCACTTACTAGCATAATTTATGAATTGACAGCCTCTTGTTCCAGCTATTAGTGCTGAAGATGGGCAGTGGTTGGTTACGAAACCATTTGCACCTGTATGCAAGCCCGGTGGACATGGTGTGATTTGGAAACTTGCTTATGACAAAGGCATCTTCGAGTGGTTTTATGATCATGATAGAAAAGGTGCTACTGTGCGACAAGTCAGTAATGTTGTTGCTGCCACGGATTTGACCCTTTTGGCACTGGCAGGGATTGGCTTACGTCACAGAAAGGTGGAATCATATTTGACAATTTGATTTTGTTACTCTCTCGTGTTCTCATAAGGGAGCACTGCAAATATTCATACTTTGTATTTGTGTTTATCCATGCCCATATATTTCATCTAAATAAGGAGCTTGAATGATAAAGAAAAGAACATTTGCGCATAGTTACTATATTCAGATTAAAGAATGCTTATGTACAGTACTTGGATGAATTCTCTTGACATTGTTTTGGGGTTCATGTTCTTGTTATACAATGTGTACATGTAACAGAAACTGGGGTTCGCCTCTTGTAAGCGCAACTCAGGGGCTACTGAAGGAATTAATGTCCTTATTGAAAAGAAGAATCTTGATGGGCAGTGGGCTTATGGCTTGTCATGCATTGAATACACCGAGTTTGATAAGTTTGAAATCACAGGCGGTCCTTGTTCAACTAACGGGTATGAAATCATTTTCTTGGGAGTACTAGCTTTCTTTATAATAACTTTGTGTGCTATTTGTGCTTTGAATTAGCTACATGGATGTCTGTATGCACGGATTTTGATGATTAATTGAATCTCTGTAACGCAGGCTCAGAATCTTTATAGCAAACTTGAAAACATGTCTTTTTAGTTTCCCTTTAAGATTAGGTGGCAATTTGAGTGCTGGAATTCTTGAAGGAAATAAATGTTAATAATGGTCTGTGGTTATGTAGTTAATACTTTGACATGCATCTGTTTATGTTTGAGGTTTGGTTTAAAATTAGTATTATGATGTGTGTTTCAGTCTGGATAATTTGTTATTTTTTTCATTCATTTTTTAACATGCTCATCCCTGTTACCAAAACTTTGTTTTAACTTTGTTTTTCTCGTTAAGTTTGCAGGCAGAGTTCCCTGCCAATACAAACATTCTGTATGTGGATTTACCTTCTCTGGAGTTAGTTGCATCAAGTAACAATGAAAAAAGTTTGCCAGGCATGGTTCTGAATACAAAAAAGCCAATTGTATACATGGACCATTATGGGAACTGTCACAGGTACATACTTCACTCGTTGATGTTTTCTAGCTGGTACTCCATTTATACCAAATATGTACTGTGCTCTGTATGCCAGTCTGATTGCTAGTATTTTGTTTTAGGGTGATTTCTACATAAGTCATAATGCTTTGTATAAATTACATCATAGTGAGACTTTGGATTACAAACATATTTTTGGACAAGTGGCGACAAGGGGGATTGTCTAAATGTGATTAGATATCACATGAGGGATTTGATTTTTAAATTCTTATATGCAGAACTTGAGTGTTTAAATCAATTGTCGATCCCAGGAATGAGTCTTGATAATTTTTCTTTTTCAGCTTGGAAGGTATTCTTATAATACTTTAGAAATCTGATACGTTGCTACTGTAGTTATCTTTGTTCCAGGTTTTCTCTGTTTCTCCAGATAGTATATTGAGGAGAGAGTACTGTCTGATCTATCCTCACTATTTAATGATATCCATCTTTCCTTCTGAAATTTTTTAATCCCCACCTGCAGTTGAGCAACTTTTTCCCTGGATGCTGTTTCGCTTATTGCTGTTTTACTTGCAGTGTCTATGGTGGTCGGCTGGAATGCACAATGCAAAATATTGCAGATAATTTCACAAACACCTATTTATCCAGATGTTACAAGGGTGTGGAAGGTACAATATTGTCTTGCTTTCTTTCTGAACCTTGTAGCATATAATGTGCCCATGAGGATTACACACATAGACATGCGAATGCATGTTCTTCTAATATAAATTTTAGATATATGTTTTTTGGTAATTAAAATCTTCCTGTCAACACACGTGTGCAGATAAGCTGGATACCTTTATTGTGTATAATGAGCGAAGAAGGGTTACTTCATCTGCTAAGAGGAAAAGAAGACATTCTGACAATACCTTGCATCAGGTTGTAAATTCTGCTAGTTACTATACTTGTTCTCAGCAGTTTGAAAAAAATTTGATGATGGAATTTTTTTCTTCCAAATCCATGGAAGGGATTTAGTTCCTCTCTCTATTTATTGAGATCATTTTTTGTTCCTTCTCTTCTTAAGTTCCACTAATTGCATTTAGTTTTCTAACTTAGCACAATCATTTCTCTTTGAGAAGCCACTTTCTGGTGGATACTAGTCTCTACTTTATGATCTCACAGACATAAGCATCTAGATTTTCTCAGCTCACGATTTGTTTTGTATAGCTGGTTATCTTGGACCCCACTCAGTCATTTGAGGACTGATCAGTGGCTTAAATCTGTAAGTGTCTATGTAGTTGAGAGTATATTAGGATGTAATAAATCAACAATTGAATCATTGATTTACAAGCCCTACTTGTTTGTGTACCGGTATGTATCGGAAATATCAGTGAGTCTCCAAACTTCCAAGTGTTTTTTTTAGCTCCTTGAGCTTGGATACCAAATTTTGAAGCTTGATTTGTGGCATCTCGCTAATCTCTTGACTTGATCAATATTCCTCATGTTAATCTGTTACTTTGGGCTTGTATGCAGACTCCAGATGGTGCACTCTTGGATATCTTACGGAATGCCTACGATCTTCTTTCACATTGTGATATAGAGCTTCCTCAGGTATCCTCTTAATTATAGTATAGAGCCCTAGTTTGTCTCTGAGAATTGAGGTCAACTGCCCTTCATATTGTGTTTCATTTACTTAAGGTTATTGAGTATATGCTTGTCTGCCAGTGCTGTGTTAATAATTTTTAGAGTTTCTTTCCATTTATTTAACTTCTTTACTGTTTGTAGATTGAAGGTAATGATAAATATGTTGAGTCTGGACCACCATTTCTCATCTATCTGCATCCTGCTCTTGGCCCACTTTGGGAGGTCACAAGACAAAAGGTAAGCTTATTGTGGCTGTTGTCATGGTTTGCCTGGGTATATTTCTTTCTTTATTCCATAGTGAATGGTGCGTGATGCTTGTTATATGATGATGGCTATTTGGTGTTATATCCATCTATTAATATTTGGTTTGCTTATTTCTGTATCTGGTTAAATGTCCCTAGCCAAGTTGCTGCTGGACTTTTCAACGTGCAAAAGCTTTGCTACCACACATTTCTTGTAACTGCTTGCAAATGTCTTGTTTGCCAAGAAATCTTTCTCTGTCTCATCAGTCATCACTCTGGCATAATGAATGTGTGGCTGATTGGCTTTTGTTAGTTCCCCGTTACGAAGTTGATCAACCAATCATGATTGTGTTTCATTTCTTTTGCTTTACCAGTTTAATGGAGGATCCATATCTAAGGGTTCTGAGCTACAAATTGAGGTCGCAGAGTTCTCATGGAGAAATGTTCAGGTGACATAGATTAATAGTTTGAAAAAAGGCATGCAAGCTAGTACGTTTTATGCTCATCTGATTTCCCTCCTCCAGCTTGATGGAAGCTTGATCATTATTGCTGAAAATGTTATGGGCTCAACCAGGATTGATCCCAATGGTGAACCAATATTACAGTATGGGAACAGGTAAAAATTTGTATGCGCTCTTCCAGATTTTTGAATATGCTGAAATGAAATTCAATGATCTTAATTCCATTTCTCTAGGTGTGGAAGATGTAGACTGCAAAATGTCAAAGTTGTGAACAAAGGGATTAACTGGAGTTTTGGAGACAATATATACTGGAAGCATGATGTGCAACGGTTTGAGGCATTGAAGGTTATTCTGCATGGAAATGCTGAATTTGAGGCTGACAACGTTACCATACAGGTTAGATTGACATGAGGACGTCAGAACTGTTTCTGTTGGTTAATCGGATTGTTTTGATTATGATGTGAAGTACTTTATAGAGAATCCCTGATTAGGACCTGCAGCAGAAGCTCCTTTCTGATTTTTATTTTTATTTTTTCTATGAATTGATGAGGAAATTTCCAAAAATTAGGCTTCAAGGAGGTATGGCCTGCTTGCAGGGTCTACACTCAAATAAACAAATTCTAGGACAGCTTTTCAAAAGTACTAGATATAAACGAAGCCTAGGACAGCATCCTTGTTTAAAAAACTCTATTCAATGGCATAATGAACGATGATGGAAATTTCATGGCATGATAAGGAGGATCAATTAGTTAAATCTTTTTGTGAAGTACACTCACCTGGAAGCTGATTGGTGCATTACTGCAAATTCTCATCCATGTACCTAATATTGTGGCCATAGAGAATTAGGTTGTTGGAGAATCAGTGGTTATTATGAATCTCCTTAATGGTCCTCTGGCTTTTCTATTTTAAACTCATTAGACCTGTATGGTGCTAGGATTCTATATTAAAAGCTTCCTATAGCTGTGCTCACTTCTCTCTTTTTTTTTCCCTTTGATTCAGGGAAATCAGATATTTGAAATACCAGATGGCTACAAAATGAAGATAACATCAGGAGATTCAGGTTCCTTGAATTCAATATCCTAAAAACTCTTGCATAATTGCTCTGTATTCCTTCTAAAAAACCGAGTCACTGAATATTCAAACCCACACTGGGAGTCACACATGCTTGCATCCATGCACACACACATGTGATGCTTTTGTGTATTAAAAGAGACTTTATTTATACAGTTTGATGTTTTACATGACTGTTATTCTCTTTGACAATTGATAAAGTGCATTATTGCCCCCTTGAACTGGGAAATGGACATCGCATATTACTTTGTGAGGACTTCATTGTGTTACAAGATGCCAGCTTCTGTCCTTGTAGGATTGCTTGGTTTTAAGAATCTAGCTGAAAGATTTCAGTCTACTAGGACAGCAGGACCAAAATTTGCTTCCATACTGTAGAAGAACTTGGAACTTCAGAGATGCAGATATTTTGGTCACTCTGCTCTAGTACACGGGTCTCAGACATGCACATTGTTTATGGTTTGTCAAGTGTTAGGTCACGTAGGTGTAAGGAAACTATAATGAAACTTATCGTCCTTAATTTTAAGTTAAAAACGCAGCTTGTACTTGCTTTATTGATGCGTTTAATGAAGCTGTATCATGTGCAGTTACTTCCCGGTGCTTTTGTAGTGCGGATGTTATTATCTCATTACAGAATCAATTTACTTTTCGTTTGACACAGGTTTGCAAGTCCAGCTCAACCCTTTAGAACAAAAAATAATGGATAGTGGAAGCTGGCACTGGAATTACAAGATACATGGCTCGCATATTCAGTTGGAATTGGTAGAGACGTAAATATTGACAGTCATTCGATCTGGTTCAATGTCAATCATGGTTTACAAATGAACTGGAAAGCTCGCCTTTGTAGTTTTGACTGGTTAAACACAAGTTAAACCATTTACTCATAGGATCGTTTTTACTGTAATACATTGAATTAGAGCCTTGTAAAACCTGCATGGTCTCGTCTGGAGCTCTTGTAACTTTTGTGCATTATATATCTATATGTATATTTACTTTTATTTACCTTTGTGTGAAATTAATGTACATCCAGTGTAGAAACAATGCAAGAGCTCCAGCAATAAACTACATATTACCCTTTTCTTACTTTTATTTCTTTCATTCTATCAGCCTAGCTCTCCGTGAGTACACGTATTGGTTCTAGTAATTTCTGGACTTCCAATCAGCTGCAGTTGAATCTTTGATTTATCTTAAATCGTGTAATGTGGTTGTGCCCTTTCTATATTCCTGATTGAAATATATTTGATTCCACCATCAGCTACTGTTGCTGAGTCGCAGGCTTTATTGGTAGATGACAGGGACAAACAATTTTATTTTATTTTTAAAAAGGCGGAGTGCATGCTGCTGAGGTGTTACTTTTCAATTGAAAATGCGAAATTCATGTGTGATTGATACTGTGATATAGTAAATGATATTTTTTAATGTCTTTTTTAATGTCAAATAGGCTCGAATCCTAGGGCATGGATCAAAGTTATTGCAGCAGCGAAGATTTGATGTGAAAGGATAGGAACGTTTTTACTTGCAAGAACTATTGGTTACTGTGAAACTGCCCCGTACCGATCTTCGGAGTTTACCTTCGCTTGTTCAAGCAGCCTGAACTAATTTTCACCTCAGTTTTTATTTCAACTTTCTTTAATTAAATATGCTGCAGCTCTGATTTATGAGTTCCTGTTCATCAATTTGAAAATCGAGCAACTTAACATGCTATTTCTTTGAATATTCTTGTACAAAAAGCACCAACTCTAAAAATGGTAACAGCTGTGGATTCCTGCTTTTGATTTGGTGACAGGTTGCTACTGAGCCAGTGCCAAGAGGATGAATGCTATGGAGGTTGAAGTCAGGCATGGTTCACATCGAAATGTTACTTATTTGTTGTTTTTAGTGCAAGGTAGCCCGTGTGAGAGACGATTTACAAACATGTATTACAAGTTCTTTCAAACTAAACTTTGATAGTAAATTACAGCAACAAAAGAACATCAGTATAATTTATATGATTTCCAGAAATTTACACTCTTTTTTGTATATTCTTGTTCTCTTTTTATCCAACAGGATTATGGGATTGCGAGCAGCATCTATTCAGTAATCTAAGCAGCGCATCAGCTTTTCTTCGGGCTTTTAGAGAACCATCCGCGGACAAGCTTTGAAGGGAAGGTATACTTCTCGGATTTATCAACAGACGCCTTGCAACCTCCTCTCCTCCATCTTTGCACAACCCCAACAACAGAGTTATCGAGTTCTCCTTCCCTTTGGTGGATCCAAACCTTAACAGATCTATGAGAAGAGGCACAAGAACTTTGCTCTTTCTTATCTCCTCCAGCCCTTCAGAGCAACCCAAAAGCAGAGCCAGCAATGCTAAGGCATCATCTGTTATGCCTGCCTTGTCATCCATCAACATTTCAACGAGCAAAGGAACTGCCCCAGCAACCACAACACTTGCCTTGTTAGCTTCATAGACTGATAGATTGAATAGAGCACTTGCAGCATCCTTTTTTCCAGCTGATGTGCCTTCTCTCAGCAGCCCAACCAAGGCTGAGAATGCTCTAGGACGGGTGCCAATAGTCACCTTACAATCGTTTATGATCGACAGGCTAAAGATTGTTGCTGCTGCATTTTCTCTTGCCTCCATAGTTTTCCCTGATTCAAGAACATCTATTATGCTGTCAATTGAACCGGCAGACATTATTAATGTCTTGTTGTTTTCCAATATGGAAAGGTTAAGCATGGCAGTGACAGCATTTTCTTGAGTTTTTGGATCAGTGGAACTCAGTAATGTCACCAGAAAAGGTATGGCTCCTGCCTCGGCAATTATCCTGCGGTTACCCATTCCGGTTTTTGCTAATAATCTCAGCTCATAAGTTGCCTGCCTCTGAATTTCTGGGGACCCCATTGCTATCTTACCGACCAAAAATTCAGCTGTCATTTTGACAGCATCCATGGCAGCTTTTGTGGCAGATATATGATCGATAGCTTTCTCACTTAACTTGCTCTTGCCGCTGCTACTCTCAGATTTTGAGAAAGATGAAGATGAATCGTCAATTAACGGGACATTGTTATCTTGGCACCACTGATGCACCATACTCTTCAGTGCATAATTAGGTATCAGGGCCATGTGAATTAGTCTTTGCCCACTCTTAGGACAAGTTTGATGCCCTGAGTTGATCCATTGAGCAATTGAATTGCGATCGTAAGTGTGTCCAGATGCAACTATCACAGGATCTTTCATCAAGTCCAGGGAAATAGGGCACCGGAATTCATCAGGTATATTTGAAAGTATTGACTGAGAAGATGAAGAAACATCTTGATTTCTATTCATGAATGCAGACCGCTGCTTGAAGTTTTCTTTGATCTCCTCTTTATCTCTGTCAACGAAAATCACGGACTTGGAAGATGTTACAAGAGATATAATATTGTTTATATTGGAAACCACAATAAGTCCTCCCGTGCCTGCCTGCTTCTCTGCTTCTGCCTCAAGCTTCGAAATTTCTTCTTCATATTCCAATGGACTTCTCAAACCAATGCAGCTCAAAACTTCTTTCAATTTGACAAAATCATCGAATCCCTTGTTCCCGCTGTTCTTCTGATTGTTTCTCGTCATTATTTGTAAAAGCTCCTCTCTTCTTTGAAGTTCTCGAGGGTCAACAAGCAAGTCAAACCTCTTTGCTTGCCTGTGAAGAAGTTCAACTTGCTCTCTTGTATCCGCGCTTAAATTAAGCAAGCTTAAAGGTAGGATATCAAGTGCCCCGCCCATTTCCTTCACTAGCACGTGGAATTGATTCGACAAAAACTGTGTCTGTATGAGACCCCAAAGAGAGCTGCCATCCTTGCATCCTTGAATCAAAAGCTTGACTCTTTGGATCACAGAAAAGAGCTCGGTGAGACACAGGATGGAAGATGGAGGAAGTGGACTATTTGTTTCTCGTATATCTTCAAACAAAGAAGAAAGAAGTTTGATCCTCCTTATCATGGTTGAAATGTTCCTAAATTGTACGAAAGGAAGCTTTTCCACTGAAGCAACTTCATTGGATATATGAATCAATGATTCCACCAGAGACCCAGTTGGCAAAAAAACTGAGGAGATCATGATAGGAGGGAGGGCTACATTCATGACCTCTTACCCTATATGAGTTAGTTTCTGGTCATTGTTATTATCCGGTCCAAGTTCTTAGTTAAGATTTAGATCACTTGGAAAAATTGTCTTGTTTCTGATTTCTAGTTATTAAATCTGTCTTTCACAAAGAAAATATTTGATTATTTGATGCATTTTTGACCGTTTCTTCTTGGACAATCAACATAAGAGACAAGAGGAAGTGTTGGGGAAGAGAAATGAGGACTCGCTGGGCTGCTGCCACTTGGAGGAAGCACCGGCTTCAGCGGGTTGGTTGATACTCCCCGCCATTTTTACATATATATTCAAAATGAGTGTTGAGTTAAACAAGCCTTGCTATTTGCTTGCAAATATGTGCGTCCAAAGTCTTATAAGGTAGCTCTGAGGCTTCGGGTTAAGTTGTCAATTTTGTTTTGATAGGTGTTTTGTTTTTTTAATTGGAATGGAATGTTTCAGTTTTAGAGTGTTTTGGCGTGCCGTTTCGGGGTTGTACTGTTCATATATATATATATATATATATATATATATATATATATATATATATATATATATATATATATATATTCAACAAATATAATTCAAATTCAAGATAAATTAATTATAAATTATGCAATACAAACACAATACCAAACAAATATAATTTCAAAATTTAAAATATTTCTAAATAGTCAAGATTAAATAGATCTTTAACTTAAAGTAATTCAACTTAAACAAAATATCAAAATATTATGAAAGTAAAATGTTTTAACACAAATATTTTAAATATAAAGTTAGGTCAATGTTATGAAGGCTAATGGAATCTAAAGCATCCCTTGTTTTGCTCAAATTCCTACAAAGTATAAACATGAAAAAAACAACATGAATATAAACCATATATATTAGTGATAAATCTAATTTTAAAAAATTAATATCATTGTTAATAAAAAATAGTAATAATAATTTTCAATATTATTATTAATATCATTGTTATAGAAAATAGTAATGAAAAAGAGTTTTTTATAATTGGGTGGTTTAATTAATTAAATTGAATAATGTTCAATTTGATTCAATGGTTTTTCAAGAGCGGAACGAAACATGTGGAATGGAACTGGAATGTTCCGGACAGAATTTAGCCGAAAAATCCGGAACGGACCGAGATTTAAAATGAGATGAAATTTGTTCCGTTTTGTTTCGTTTTTTGAATTGGTATGGAATGTTTCGGCCATTTCCAACGAAACGGAACGAAATTGACAACCTTGCTTCGGGTAATACACACGACTTAAATACGGATTTTTTTAGGACTGCAAGTTGATCTTTTGTGACTTGTACAGTAGTGCTCTGCCACGGCATGGATTTTATTATAATCATTTTATTTCGTTCTTTATTACCTTGATATGTTCTTCAGAAATTTAAAAAAAAATGTAGAAAACATGAATATTTATGTGCTCCTTAATTCGAACCCGAGCTTGTGAATTGGATTGTGGGAGTGACGACTCTAAAGTTTTTAATTTAGTTCAGTATTTCTTTCTCATATCTAATCTTTTTTTAATCTATTAACTAGTCTACTGGAAATCTAAAATTTGATACAAGTCAAAATGCACGGCGATAGCATGTGAGACAATAGACGCATCCCCACTGTACAGCTAATTAAAATTATATTTCTTATAGTTATTTTTTAAAGTATTTTTATTAAAAAAAAAATTAAAATAATATTATTTATTTATTTTTTAAAATTTATTTTTAATATCACACATAAAAAAAACTTAATCTAAAACAAATTAAAAAATAAAATAAAAATTATTTCTTAAAAAACACTTCCCAAATGTCCATGGCAAATACTTCTTGATATTTAACAAATGTATAATCACAAGAATGCTTCAAAAATTAACGGCGGATGCTTGCATTGACCATATCAATGTGCTTCAGAGATTATGTCTATCTTACCCCCACAAAAAAAAAAAATTAATCCAGGCGTGATATAAAAAATAAAAAATCTGGTGAGTGCCAGTTCGTCAAAGAGGGGGAAGTACCTAGGCATCCCATTAGAGACAAAAAAAAAAACAATGGGCTGAGAAAAGAAAACAAGTGGGCTTTTGCTTCATCACAACACCTATTAAATGAGAGCTTTAAGCCCTCTCAGCCCGCGTTGACTGGATTGGGTCGGCCCTGGTGAGTAGCTCGTCTTGTTCATGTGTAGCTGAATAACATTTTAGATAGAAGATACCCTTAAAGTGAGGCGGTAGCTAGTAAGTAGGTTTCTTTTCCATATTATTATCATACATGCAATATTAAGAGGAGGCGTCAAGAAATACATACATGCATACATACATGCATACAGTACCACAAAAGAGAATCCAGATAAAAGAGAACCAAAATATTTGAATGCCTGAACTTAATTGTCTGAAAAAATTGCGCCATACTCAGACTTCCTTGTGTTTAGTTTATGCCAAAAGGGTCGGCGAAATAGAACCGGGCCCTAACTTGACCGACCAACATGGCATTTCAGGGCCATTGCAGGACTCTTTTGTCTAAGAAGCACCCACTTGGTGGCAATTAATGAGGGCTAGGTTGTGCTACTTGCTTGCCGTCAATGTTAAATGCTACTTTCCGGTCGCTTGAATGATCATCGCCATAGATCTGAGACAACCACTGGATCAGTTCGCCGGGGTCCATAACTTGCAATTTTGTAGAGTCATGTTAAAGATGCCACGTCAACAGGATTCAAGCCCATGTCAAACCCATTTAACTTCATCACCTTCGTTTGAAGCCCATTTTTTTATCACCTTTCCCCCTCTTCCAAGTGTCCCTAGAAGTCAACCGTATAAGTAACCATGATTTAAAGAGCTAGACTTTATCTTGTCCAGACCAGTAAAGGGAAATCAAAAAAAAAAAAATTTGTTGAAAAAAATGACTCAGATCTTAATTGTCTTTTAAAAGTTGGAGCACCTGTCACTTTCCCCCCCTGGTTTGGGTGGTGAACACTACCACTTAGCTACTAGTTTCGGTGGTCCTACAGGTCCTAATTTTAACAACGAGCAAGTGCTTTATTAGAGTGCAGTTTTTGGGGTTTGGGGAAGAGGGTGATGATAATTTTGCAATATCATCCACACGACACAGGAAAAAAAAAAAAAAAAAAAAGGACCTCAGCTATCTATCTATGATCAAGACTTGTATTTGGGCCGACCCAATATCCCTCTCCATCAAACTTTCTCTCTGGCACGTGCAAGCCACTATCCGTTGATTTCGAGGGCCATCGATTATTCTGGCAGTGAAAAGAATCAAATGGGTGGCGCGTGAAACACGATGCTAGACACGCCTTTCTTTTTGGGGGGTTTTGTTTTTTGGAAAACGACGGGCATTAAACAGGTGGACCTCTCGAAGGAGCATGGAGGCAATTATCATATGTCCTTTTTTAACTCCCTACCACAAAATGTTTGAAGAGACACTTTTGTATCTCATCCCTTGGATTGATAGATAAAGATGGATACAATATTTTTAAATTTAGTATTGTTATTTTTTAAAAGTATTTTTTTATGTTTAGATATGTATTAAAATAATTTATTTTATTTTTTTAAATTTATTTTTAATATCAATATATCAAAACAATATAAAAATATAAATAATAAATAATTTTAAATAAAATAAAATAAATTTTAATAAATCTCTAATTGAGCCGCACTATAGGTAAACAGAAAAACCAAAACTCGTCAAATTTTATAAACTTTTTGTTCGTGTAAGATTTTAAGTCCATGATTCAATTACTTTTCAATATTTTTTTTTATTTTTAGTTTAACGTGGGTGTTCAGGCCAGTTTGCGCGCACCTCGACTAATCTCACGGACCCTAAAGTTAACGACCATGTAAGCCTCCAGTGACCATCATATAAGCAATTACAGGGCTCGAACCTGAAACCACAGAAGGAGCAAATCTTTTGATCCCAAGCTCTTATCACTGTGCACCTTTATATTTAATGCATGCTAAAGTGCACCTCTAGATATGAGATGTAAGATTGTAAAAAAATACCAGGTTTTAAAGGAAATTAAAGCACTTCTCATCTACTGTTGTCATGAATTAGATGTTACTAGTTTAATTCCCCGCTTTGCTTCGTGGGTAGAGTGTTTTTTATCAATTAAAAAAAAACAACATAAATGCTGTTAATTTTTTTCTTGTAAAAAAAAATTATAACTATAAATTAAAAGGTTAATACATCATTTATCATCCCAAATTTTAGGCACCTAGGAGCGTCAAAAAAAAATTGGATTAGGATGTTTTACGGTTTAAAATTATATTTTAACACCAAACATCTAAAAAACATGAAGGTAACCTAATAAACTAATATCCCAATTTAAAACATACCTAAGTCAATATAAAAATACAAAATCAAACTAAAAAGATTATCTCACAAGCCCAGTTTATTTTTTTCAAGTAAAAAGAAGATCAAGAACCATGACTATCAAACTTTTCTCATCAAATAGAACTATTTAATACTAAGCTTGACCATTTTGGTTGTCATAATCATGATAGTTGACAATTTTCTCTAGTTTAAATTGTTTTTTATAAAGGTGTTCATAGATATGTTTGATTGAGTATGGATCCATAATTTTATTCAATCCAAATTTTGATATTTTACAATTTGTATGATCAATTTTTTTTTTACATGAGCATCTTTAATATATCGGGTTGGACTAAGTTTTTTTTATGAATATTATAATTATTCACAAGTTGAGCTTATATTGCTAATTATCATAAGTCCACATTTAGAGGCAAACCTACAAAATGGATTGTAGGTAACTCGACACCCCTAGTGTTGGGTCTATTTTTCATATCTTGCATCACCATTAAATTTTAATTACCTCCCTCTCCCCTCCAGCAAATAGATAGGTCTTTTTTTGTTACGTCAAATAAATCTAATAGGAAATCTACTAACAAGAACATTAGAGTTAAAAAATTTCTTTTTTAAAAAATAAAAATCAATAATAAATCCATGTCAGTATCAATGTATAAAGACAAAGGGAGTATATAATATACAGTTTGGGATAAGTGAGTTATAGATGGGAAAAAAAAATTTAACACCCTAGCTCTCTAGCTTTTTTCTCTCTCCTCTCTCAATTGAAAAACTTAAAAATAAACAAAATGAGATTGGGATCAAGATGAGAATTATTGCAAATTTGGGACCAGTCATATTTTTTTTTATGTTTTGAAATTGAGTATTTTGTATTTTAATTTGGTATTTTTACCATATTTGCAGAAATAATTTCATCTAGTTAGGTCATAAAAGAATTCAATTAAAATAAAAAAGGGTCATATGCTTCACTATTCACCATTTGAAAACCCAACTCTTTTAGTATTTTGTATAACAATTAGTTTAATTAGTAAAAACTAGTATAAATGGTCGCACTACATTGTGGCTTGAATCAAAACTTTTTTGAACTCAAAAAAATACCCAAGCCACAATAAATTATTCGCATTATTATTAAACTGGGCTTAATGGGACAACTTTAAAACTCTATGACTCGACTTTTTATCTGATTCGGGTTTAAAATTAAACAATATGAGAGTTATCATAATGTGATCCAGTTTACTTGGGGAGTCCTATGGCAACCGAGACGACCAATAAAAAATATAGTTTGACTTAAAAAATTTTTAAATATCCTTTTTTTTTAATATCGAGACATTAACATATTTGATCGATATGAGCTTTGTAACTTAACTAGTCAAATTCATGATCCAATTAATGAACTCTAAAAAATTTATTTTTTAAAACTATCGTTTACTTAATTATATAGTAATAATAATAAATACTTGCAAAATCGAGCACAAACTAGATGTCAATACATATATTTGAGACCACGCTACCTACTTAAAAAGTAAACTAAAATTTTTTTTGAAAATAAATTCAAAATCAAACAAGTATTAAATGATAAAACTAAAAAATTAAATGAAAAAAAAAATGAAAATATATATATAAAAAAACTCATTTCCTCCGCTGTTCATCTCAATAGTTAAGGTCCGTAAAAGAATACAATTTATTTAGTTGTTTTGGGTAATTTCTTAAATTTAAATTCTATTTTCAATTATTTAGATAGAGAAATTTTTATTTATTATTTATGGCAACATTTATTGAATTTTGGTCACCAAAAATAGATAAAAGATATAAAAAAAATCAACACTTCCCTGTACGAGAAGATTTATCGAAGAGTAAATTTATCCACTAAATTGGCTAGTATCTAAAATATAGTGTTTACCGTATAAAGTAAAAACTAGGATTAAAAATAAATTTCGTGTGTTTTAACAATAAAATAGAAAACAGATAACAATGTAATCAATTGACCGGCGTAAACAAGCAAATAATCCTTAATTTGCTCCTGAATTTAGTGTGTGTTTGGAAGTGGTGCAAATACCTTTTCATGATATTTTAAATTATTTTTTGTTTTAGATTATGTTTTTTAGATTATTTTTTTATGTAATGGAATTAAAAATAAAATCTAAAAAATAAAAAAAAATATTATTTTAAATAAAAAAACTTTAAAAAATAACATTTCGCCATTAAGCATGCCTAATTTAAGAACGTGGAAAGTGACAACATCCGGGCAGGGTTTGAGCACCGCAGCCAGTTCTATTTTAAGCATTTTTATTAATGTCTAATCAATTACCAGATAAAAGAAAGAATCTTATTTTATAAATCACTAGAAAGTAAATTCTCGCAATGCCCAGACTAGGAAAAAGGCTTGGTTATTTCGTATAGATTCAGGCACCAAGGGAGTGCATAGCACCGTGTTCTTAAATATTTTTAATTTTATTTTTATTTAAAATAATTTTTTTAATTTTTTTAGATCGTTTTAATATGTTGATATCAAAAATAATTTTTTTTTATTTTGATGCATTTCTTAGCGAAAAACATTTTGAACCGCTACCGCTATCACAGTCCCAAACATGGAAACAAATTCTGAATTTAAAATTTTATCGTAATCTTTTTCCCTTTTCGTGAGAGCATGGATAGCCATCTTAATTTTTATTGAACATGTTAAAAGGAAAAAGCCCTGTATCGAGGAACAACCCAGTATGGTCTATGGCTCTGTCTCTCTGTAGTGATATTTTTTCTTGGCTACCCCCACTCCACCAATTCATGTAGTTTATTTGTTTTTGTGCTTAAAATAATTTTGAATTATTTTTATTTAATGATATTAAAAATAAATTTAAAAAAATATAAAAATATATTATTTTAATATATATATATATATATTTTTTTTTTAAAAATAAATAAATAATTCTTATCGCAATCTTAAACAACAGGACTTCTCACCCTCGGGGTTTCCATCTTGTGGACAGGGCCAATTTTCCTGAGGGTGTCTACTTTTTCTTGTGAAGTTTCTTTTCTTCAATCATATTCAATGAAATATCCCATCCTTGTTGATGAACCGTCATGTCCCGTCATAAATTACCACTAGATATAATGTTGTCCCCACGTTCTATTATTTAGACCATTCTTGCAGGAATTCTTTTTTAGCTTTCCACACTTCTCATCTTGCATAACTGTAAAATTTGACATTGTCAATTTGTATGGCTGGCTCCAGTTTAATTAATCAGTTTTTAGATTTATGATTTATTTGATTATTAATTTTAAAATTTTAAAAAATAAATTGAGATGTATATAAACTATCTGGATATATATAATTAAAAAAAATAAAAATGACATAGTCATTTATTACTGCTGGTTGTTTGGCCCATGCAAGTCCTGTACTAGAACATGTGACCTAGCACGACAATTGTACTGATAGGCTAAAAACAGCCTACATCTACAAAATACCTAAAACACTGTTACTTTAACCTATTTACAAGCCTATTTATACAAGGTAGACAGGAGGAAGTAAAGGACATTATAGAAGTAGATGTTATATCAAGTATGAGGAACCACGAGCCTCGTGCAAGCTCTTCATGTGCAGCTTGTAAGTTTCTGAAAAGAAGATGCACTCCTAATTGCATATTTGCTCCATATTTTCGCTCAGATGAGCCTAAGAAGTTTGCCAAAGTACACAAGGTTTTTGGTGCAAGCAATGTGAGCAAGATCTTGATTGAAGTGCCTGAAGAGCAACGTGAAGACACGGTGAATTCTCTTGCTTATGAAGCTGAGGCAAGGCTCAGAGATCCTGTCTATGGTTGCATTGGTGCTATAGCTTTGTTGCAAAGAAAGATGGTTGAGCTGCAGGTTGATCTTGCCATTGCTAGAGCTCGTCTAGCTCGCTACGCTGCCAATTCTCCTCCTCTCTTGAATGATCATGGTAGCATGATACCAACTTTCGCTGAATTTCCTGCTTGTGGTGGATTGGTTGACAGTTTTAGCCAGAATTCATCCGATACCATGAATGATTTCAGCCAATTCCCATATATATTTTAATGGATTTTTCTGTTTTTCTCTCTCCTATTGCTCATGTAATGTAAATTTGAAGAATCTTCCTTTCAAGTTATGTTCCCAATCAAGAATTAAGATTTCTCTGAATTCTTGAAACCGTGGATGGTAATTGAACTGAATCCTGGTAGTACTATTAAAGTCCAATCTATAGTTCAGTATGAACCAAGTGTCCGTACATTTATGTACTGCGTAATTAGTTTCTGCAGATTACAGATTAATTTCAGAGACACCCAACCAAATTGAATCATCAATAACATTCCCATACGCCTTGGTTGTCCTGCTGTTATTGCGTCGCCATAAGATCAGATAGAAGGGATTGTTGAGCAGTCCTTGGCATATGAACTGGCTGGGTAGCAGGGATTATTGAGAAGTTCTTGTATATTGAGTTGATAAGTGGTTCGGAAAAGTGACCATAATTTCCATCTAGAGCCAACAGTGTTGCGCATTAAAACATCAAAACTGCCATCATGGAAACGTCCTGTATTCAGCAAGACATAGCATTGGCTAATGATGCAACCAGCCCCACAAAATGCCCATTCACTTTAGTCGGTGCAGTGCGAATCCAAAGATTAACGTGGAGGCTTTGAAGGCAAGTGAGTTCATATACACTAACAGCACTTCCCACAAGTCAGAATTGGAAGTATCCCAGTCAGCTTCCGAAAGCCAAAAGTAAATAGCTCCATAGAACAATTTGATCATGCAAGTGAGCATATAGATTAACAACTTGTTTGCATACAACCGATTCACATAGGCCACAGCCAAAACCTCCACAGAAATTTATTTCCCACATCATTCCGAAAAATCTAACCAAGTTTGATAATAGTGAGTGATGAACAGGAAAAAGGTTATCTTTCATTGCCACTTTTATCCTCGGTTGTCCCATGAACATCATTCGAAGGAGAAACATGTTAAATCAGCACTGAGTAGCGTGTATCGAGATACAAGCTGATCACATATTTATCACTTGAATGAAAAATAACACGCCTAAGAATGTAAGGAGCTGACACAGGTTACAGCTTTTGGAAGATTAGAAAGTACAGAAAATCTTTAGCATAACAACCAATGATGCATGCAGAATAACGCTACAGCCAAGAATATGACTGGTAGGTCATAATCATTCCTTAAAAGCTTCATCTGTTGAAGATGTGACAGCCTCAGGATAACTAGGCAGAGGACTTCCACTCTTAAGCTGGAGATGAAAAGAGGGTTTCATGGAGATATACACACTGGAGCTCCCCTTTGAAAAAATAGGTCTCTGAGCAATTTCAACTACAACTTCCCTGTTCAAAGGGTCCAGAAACCACCAAAAGTTTATCAGATCACAACTGGAATACGATTTCAAGTTTAGCAGCAACGTAGGCACGGTTTGGTGATATCAGGTCACGATTGCAAATCCAGACATGAAAATATACAGAAGAAATAATGTTTGTGATGCATGTGTGCATGCCCAAGCACATGCATATGTCTGAGTGTCACTGTGAGTGCATACGCATAGACGAACATCTCGGGTAGAGAGACAGACAGACAGATCAAATGCCAAACAGAACCCATCTAACTACTGTGCTGTGCCAAATCAAATATGATAAAAAAAAACTAATGTCTTTGCTCTATTTAATCAAATCTGATAAAGTTGTAGATCAATAAATACTCGTGTGTATGCATGAACAGAGCACTTCAAATTCGTAGTTGGAGATCAAATGCTTGATGTACCCCGAGTTGGACTTCCTTCAGTTACACAACATGAATCCACAGATAGCCAAGAGTTGAGCAACAATTTCTGATTCTAATTAAGAAAAGAGAACATTGTAATTGCGGAAAGAGGTGAGGGGGAATTCAAGATTTGCATAGAAGGTTACAAATATGAAACATTGCCCTTTACCATCACCAGCATGGAAGCCAAACACGACAGTCAAATTTGAGTATGCCAAACTCTTCAACAACTTCAAACGATATTAGCAGCTCATCACACAACCCTGTAGAGGTTTTGGTTTCACCAAAACAAGGAACCGTAAGGAAGTTTCTTGGGGTCCTGTCACTCAATGATCGTGCCATGATATTGTTAATCAAGTTCATAAGAGACTAAGCAGGTGGAAGACCAGCCAATTGTCGATGGCTTGAAAATAATTCCTATGTTACATTACACAACAAGCAGTAGGTGTGAGTAAAAAACCTAAAAAACCAATTAAACCGAGAAAACAAAAAAAAATAACCGAAAAAACCGAATTGAGAAAAAAATCGAATTAACTGATTAAAAAACTAAAAAAGAACTCTGGTTCGGTTTCGGTTTCAAATGTTTAAAACCGATTGAACCGGACTAAACCGGTTCAACCAACACTTAAAAAAATGAGTATAAATACTCACTTTTCTTCCCAACCTTACCTAAACCAAAGCAGCCCTCCCCCACCCCCCAACTTTCTATCTGCCTCTCATTTCTCTCAAGAGCCAACTCTAAATCAAACCCAAAAGTAGTTCTCAACATCTGAATATAATCACATATTTCAGGTTCGTGAAGAGATGAAATGGAATGGTGGATGAAGTTATTGGTTGTTGGCAGACATGCTAAGTGGAAGGTTCCATCCAAATATAGTCGGCTATAAAATTGTTTTTAGATTATACAAAGCACATAGAATTGATGATGCTATGGAAGTGCTAGCAGCAATGATTGAAAATGGTTGCTAGCCAAATGAAAATACTTACACTCTGTTTCTCGAAGGTATTAGTATTTCTGGATCAAAAGCTTAAGCAATGGAGTTGGCTAATTCTCTTTAAAATATGAATGTTATTTCTGAAGATTCATTCAAATGTTTGAACAAGACCTTTTCTTTGCTTGATGTTTACAACAGCTTTATTTATTCAGATGCTAATAACTAGTTTATATTGTTCTTGGATATCTAATGAGTCAATTTTTTGGTTTTGTTGGTTTTTTAACAACATAAACCGAACCAAACTGAACCGAAATTAATCAATTTAAATCGGTTTTGGTTTTAAATTAAAAAAATATTGGTTTGGTTATTTTTTTCCAGTGTAAACGGAATCGAACTTAAAATGCTCACCCCTAATAATTAGGGCTTGAAAATAAAAAGTCCTTCCATCTTTTTTTCTTTTTTTTATTCTCTTAATATATTAGTATTCTAAATAGTATTATATTAATTTACAATTTAATTACTATTATATTGATAATATACTATTCTATTAATTATTGGTATTTGAATTTAAATATTATATTTTTAAATTTTTTTATTTTTTTAACTTTAAATTATTATTTTTTAATATTATTTTGATAGTTTTAATGTGGTGATGTAAAAAATAATAAAAAATATTATTTTATGTAATTTCAAGCAAATTTTTTTTTTTAAAATAATATTTACTATATTTTTAAACAGGCTCTAGATTTCGAAGCAAGTGTCCATTTTGAGTAACATGAGAGCATTTCTGGCAACAAAGATCCCACCCAGGCAGATTCCGCAACAGGACAGCTTAAGGACTAATGGAAGGCCAATTTTACAGATTGCTCATTCAACCCAACGGGACTTCATGCTATGTTAAAGCCCCACTGTGAGGTACAGCCAAGTCACTTCCGAGCAGTTGCCTGCAGAAATCAGGCAAAGCGTAAGCCCTAAGCTGGGCCCTAACCTAATTAAGTTTGACCACCCTAAACACACATTAGCAGAAACTCCTCTCTATCCCTAATTGTAGGGGAAAATCCACGAATCATAAATATCAGTGTGAACCACAAATTTGTCAAAATAGTTTAACTGAAGAGAATCAGTCCTGAATATCCACATCTCCTGCCTTCCTCGGCATACAACGGGCAGAACTAGAAAGTTAGACATGGAAGTTATTTCTAACACCCAAATAACTCTTAGTTTCCTAATTCACTTCACCTAAAGTGTACAACCATCAACAATTCATTAAGTAATCATTTTGCACGCGCCCCCCCCTACTAATACGTTCAAATGGAACCTATCCAGTTTTTACACTGTAATGGTTGGCCATAAATGCAGAGGTGCGGGACGCTCCTACATAATACAAAATCTTATAAACAAGAACTGGTAAAGTACTTTGGACACAACCCCACAAGCGGAAATGATACACGAGTCCTCTAACATAGCTCCAAAACGTTCAAATGAAACAATTTATACCATGGAAAAAAAATCAAAGAAATAACATAAGCTATCAATCAAGAAACCAACCAGTATTAAACTGACAATTGCAGCAACCCAAGACGAGAAAACTCAATATCACAAGAAAAGAAAAGCAAATTCCAAGATTTCATTGAACAAACCTGAACTCGATGTGAATTTATCGCGTTTGAAAGACTTCTTTGTGTGATCTAGCTGAGCATCAACAAACATATTCAGTCTTTCAAACTCAACTTCTTTAGTAAACTCCATCCTCTGTTTCTCCAACTCTATCATTTGCCGTTGTCTCGAACTCTCAATTCTCTCGGGTATCTCTCCAAACTTCAATATCGCTCTCGCTAATTCCCTACACGCAGCCCCATCAGATAAACCTACATCCTCCATTCTATGCCGTTTCTTCTTCAATCTCTCTTCAAACCACGCCATATCATCCTCGTCGTCATCGGAGGAGCTCTCACTATAACTTGCCAAACCTGAAAACATCCTTTTTTTAGGCTTTTTCTTTGACTTCACTGTGAAAGAGGTGGGTTTCTTGTCTGTGTTAGTAGTATTGCTGTTAGTGCCGATGAGAGAATCGAGACGGTTACAGAGCGGCCAACTTAACGGAGGGGGTTTGGATTTTTCTATCTTGTATTTTTTCTTCAACATAACGATACGGTTTTTACACTGGACGTCGGTCTTTTTAGGTTTGACGCCGTTTTGACGGTTGTTGACGGTGTCGGCGACTTCTTTCCAGTCTTTTTGACCGACGTTACCCCTGTTAGGATTTATGTAACGGTCACCCCAGGCTTCGATTAGTGTGTAAGGGCGCCATCGTTCTAACAGTCTTCGCGACAACCATGGTGGGGCCATGTGGTGGTGGCTGAGGGGCTATGGTGGCGAGTGGTTGTTCTGGGAGCTAAACTCCGGCGCCGGAGGGAGGAGGGAGTGTAGTACTAGAGGAGAAAAGAAGGAATTGTAGGATTGAAAGAAGAAGAGAGAGGGGACACGGGGGAGGGCGATGGCCGTGCATGGTGACCGGCGGTGACGTCAGCTCTCGTCATGGGGTTTTGGACGGGAATGTAAATTTTGTTTTTGAACAACAATAATTGGATTATTACTATTTCTTTTATTATTATTACATAAAGGCTTCTTAGGTTTTGCGTTGTCGAAACTTTGAAAGTTTTTATTTTTTTTCCGGCCCTCATTCGGCTTCCGTTCGAGCCTTTTCACTTTTGGGCTTCGATGATATAAGATGTTAAGAGTCTTGGCCTCTTGGGTAAGGTAGCAATTTTAGGTCTATGGCTGGGCCTTGAGAGGCGTTCTATCTTTTCAGGACTGTGATGACTGTTTCTACAGAGATACCAAAAAAATCTTGCTAGCAAAATACTTTTGTTGATACTAGTTTTTTTTTTACTTACTAAATAATATTTTTTTTTATAATATATAATATATTATTTTGAATTATTTGTAAGTACATATTTTTATTATAATTACTGGTTTTTAAAATCTAGATGGTTTAATAAGTTGTAGTTAAATAAATTTATTGATTGTTAAAACATGTGTGTGTGTGTGATTTTTTATTGTGTTGAAATAAAAACTATAGACAAAAAATAGTTGGTAGGTAGTATAGATATGTGTTTTTTTTACATGCATGTATATAACCGCTTATAATTAAATCACTTGAAAATAACAATGACCGAAAAATTCACATCGATTTATTTACCTGCATAGTTAGAAATTATAAATATATTTTTTTGTATCATGCGTTTATATAAAATTTTCATATTTTTCCTGTAAAAATAAAAGAAATAAAAAAAATAGAGTTTCATTGTTTATTGTAAAGTTCTATTCATATTGTAAGAATATGTAAAGTGACTTTAGGTGAATGAATTTTTTTGTATATGGAATTACAATGAATCTTTTATTTAAAAAAATCATTTTTAATTACATGTAATATGAGTAGAACTTATAAAGAGTATGTGCATGAATAAGACTTTTATAAACCTTTTTATTTTAATAAACCTGTTTTATATATAAATTAACAGAACTTATCAAAAATCTTGGTGCATTTTTATTTTTTTTAATTTTTTAATAGCATTCGCTTTTTTAAGCATTTCTAGTGTTTTCACAGATAAAATAAAGTACTAATGATATACTATACAGGTGATGAGTGATTTAAAAAACTTTATTCTATGCTATTTTTTAGGTTCAAATATTTTTTTAAAAAATATATTTAAATTTTTTTTAATTAGAAGTGAGATTAAATTTATAATTATTATTGTAGATATGCTATTATGGTAATATTATATTAATCATATAACACTCAATAAAAATAAATAAAAAAAAAATCGTTTGGATTTGCTAGTTGTGACGGTCAAATTTTATCTATGAATTGAAATCATGCACGGGCAAATATTACACACATGATTGAGACGGGATGATCGCAGCAATGCTCAGCTCCTACTACTAGTACTAGTATTTCTCATAAACTATTCCCTGGGTACGTCCATACCAAGCACGAGGACTGTTGATAATATCATGCCAAGTTGCTCGGCAGGTCAGCTGTTTGTTCTTGAACAATCGAGCCCGTGAAACCTCAAGGAAAAAAAAAAACTCGGGCTGCCTGTCAAACCTGTATTCTAACTTTTAGGTCAATATCCTTTTATAGTGGCAGATTATTGTATTGCAAACCAAGGACAAATCCGAGTTGTGCAATAAAAACTAACAGCAGCACTAAGTAGCAGCCCTTGGATTTTAGGAAACAAGCTCAGGAAGACGTTTTCCGAGAAGAACGATTAATCCATCCTATCCTATATATATTATTTTCTTGTTTTTTCGAACAACTGATCATTACATGTGCTGTCTTCGCTTAGAGATGGTTAAGATGTTCTGTCCGGTAGAGAAACGAATCCAATGATCATGCATTTAAATCAGGCCTGAGAAAAAACCTTAACAAGATTCATGGATTCATCCATCATGCACACTGTCCTGAACTTCGAGCTTCAACGGGCCGGAAAATCTTCATTAAATACTAAATTGATAATCTTCCCAAAATTTATGGTAATCATTAGCTAAGTAACAAGTCTTTTTATATTCATTGGCAAAAGAAAGAAACTCAACTTCCATCCTATAAAAAACATCATCACTAACGAATCACTTTACCGAGATATTTTTGACCAGCCATGCAGCAAGCTTGAAGAATCACATGTCTTATTATTCAACAAAGTCGATCAAACGCACCTTTTGTGAAGGAGATATAATCACTATATATTTGACTAGCATATGTATCATGTGATTTTAAATAGTTTTTTTAAATAGGCAGAGTCATGCATGTCCATGGAAACAGCCGTGGGGTATAAAAATTTGAAATTACATCCAAAAGAGAACTACAGTTAATTCCAATACATAGAAACGTGCACTTCCATTAATTGTTAAGCTTTTCCAAATTATATTTATTATTATATCTATCTCTCCGACCTGTATATAATCCTGATCGTCTGATCAATTGGGTTAAAAATGTACACAAATTCGGTTTTCCTTTCTTCCACTCTGACATCCTGTTGTGTGTTCTGTTCCTGCTTTTATAGCAAAAAATTATAAATGGTAGGTTTTCTAGTGTAACGTGGATAAATTTAAGCCTCACCGTTGCCCTTTTTTAGAGTTCCAGAGAGAAATCTTATGGTATATGTATGTGTTGATATATTGCGAAGTATATTATTGTTTGCAGGTCTATTGTCTCGCAGGTTACAGAATTGGGGTTGAACAGCACGTATCATCCACCCATGGTTGCTTGATTTAAGCATAAAACTGTGAAATTTAAGCAATTGCCAGGCAATTTGAAATTCTGATATACCTCAGATCATATCTTCAATTTCAGATCCCAAAGAAGGCCCACGTACCCTTCTTCTAGTTAATTCAAACTCTATTGAAGCTAGCCATCAATTAGACTAATATTCTGTTTCAGCATCATACCCAACATTATCATTTAAATTATAGAATCTTTTTTAAGTACATCTTGTCTTATATCCTTTTGTGAAAAGACGCGATGGGTTTAATCACGAACCAGGCTGGAAAAAAGGAGACAAACAATGGTTGATCAGGATCAAGAAAAGAAGCATACGCATGCAGATCAGGCATATCCATAAAGAGAGAGAGAGAGAAAGAGAGATTAAGCCGTATATTTATTGCTCTTATCTAATCCAATGTGTTTGTTAAAACCTTTAAATAACTTTGGAGATATGCAACATCTTTGATCCCATAGGCTCTTGGTTTTGACCTTAGATAATATATACTACCCTAGCTACCCGTGGGGTATTTTTCTTTTTCTTTTTCTTTTTCCTTTGACGTTGCTATTATCACCCTCGCTCAATTCCTTGTATGCCAAATATTCTCCTGTTACCTCTCTATTGAAAATAAATTAGATTTTATTTTTAAAAAAACAAAAAAATTGGTCTATTAATTGAGAATCGATTGACTAGCTGGAATAAGTTGAACTGGTCAATCATTTCTAAACTGGTCAACTGGTTCAGTCGGTAAAATACAATTTATTCTGAAATAATCTTCGATTCAAGCATAAGTAACTTTTCAAAGTCACCACGAAGTTTTTGTAGATGTATCTTTCTCATATTGTCAGTTTCTTGGTTTGATTCTTGCAAAACTTCTCTTGCTCGCTTGATTGTGGTTGCATTGGGCACTATCTCAAAAGTGATATTATCCAAATATTGGTGGGTGATTTTTAGTGCTTGAAAATTTGAAAGAGACATGTATGGTAGAGAAGATCCTACACTCGCTGCCAAAAAATTCTATTATATGGTGGTCGCAATAAAGGAGTCATAAAATATGAATGTTCTTTCAATCCAAGGTTTCATGGGAAAATCACAAACCCGTGAAGAAAGAGTCAATGAGATTCAAGAGGATGTGGCGAGGGAATAAACGACATGAACAAAGCAAATGAAGATGGGGAGGGGGAAAATTTAAAAGAAGAGGCTGTGACAGCATCAACAAGTCAACCGGTCGACCACATGAAGTAAATTGGTCGACCAATCCAAATTTGACAAATCAAAAGCTAAATGCCATAATTGTCAAAAGATAGTTCACTATGCTTGGGATTGTTGGAGTCCAATCAATAGGGTTGAGAAGAATGCAAATCTAGTGATAGAAGATGAGAAGGAAGTCACCCTATTTATAATGCATGATAAGAGAATGCAAGACAAAGAGAGCATGTGGTATCTAGACAATAGAGCCAGCAACTTATTATCATAATCAAAGTTTTTTGTTAGGGAAAATTTGAGGCACGGTTTCAAATTTTGACAACATGGATTTTTGTTGGTCACTCGAATTGGATGTCATCACCTTTCAACAATAGATTAAAGTACAAGCTTATATATCACTCATACTCGGAGCAATTTGCTAAATAAAAAGGGACTATATTTTTATAGAATGAATCTCCACCTGCATATTAGCCAATTCTCCCAACGAAATAAATAGACTTAACTTATAAAAAGGAAATAATTATATATACTCCATATCTGCCACAGTAATAAAGGGAACTTGAGGGTGCCCTATTTGGCGAGCACTAGGAGACTATCTGTATGGCTTATGCTTAAAAGAAAATCTATCGACTTATTTTCTTCACCAATGCTACAAATCTCCTAGACAATATGTCTTCCACAATCCAACATAAAAGAGTCAAAGTTGAAAAGTATATGGTTTGGAGAATCCACCAATAAGGTCTAGTTAGGTGTTTAGATTGACGTTTCTTAAAAGAATAACGACTACAAAAAAGTATCAACTGTAGCTTCCATAAGATAGTGTTGACGCATGGTTATTGGATTTGGGTCGTATTTCCTCGTCATGGTTGTTGAATTGGCGCTTCTTAAGAGAATAACTATGATTTTATAAACTTTTTTAGGTTTAAAACACGAAAATGACCCAAAATCTTAAAGGAGCCAAAACGATTTTATCATTTTGGCTGCTATCCAACTGTTTTATCAAATGTCTAGATGTTTCTCAAAACGGTCTTCTTGAGAATGTTATGATTTTAAATTGCAACATTGAATCAAATGTTGCGGTTCCAGAAACGCGACATTTCATTAATGTCGTGGTTGTGAACAGCGACATCAATTGTTGTGATTCTAAAACGCGACATGTATCAAATGTCGAGGTTTTGAACCGTGACATTATTGAAATATTATGTTTTTGAACCGCAATATCCTCAAATTGTGCTATTTCGCCAAAATATTTTCATCATTTGCTATTTCGGCATGTAATTATATTTTGAGAGCTAGTTGCCCAATTTATCCAAAGATTAACAAGCATCTAGATATATCGTTAAAGTGTTGGCTGGTATCATAGATTTTGCTTTTGTCTCACTATTTCCTATTGATTTTCTAGGTTTGGACAATTAAGTATTACTCTAAAAGGCGTGGGTTTTTCACTATGTAAGGCTTTATTGTCCATCCTCTAGTAGTACATTATTGTAGATGAGTTGTGCAAAGTTTTATATTTTTTCAATTTGGTCCTCAAACCTTTTTTTTGGCGATTTAGTCATCATTAAAGACCAATTAATTTTGATTTTTAATGAAAAGATGAGATTGAAATAAGAGGGATTAAAATGAAAAAGGTGACAAACATGGGTGACATGCCATAAGTTTTGCAAAAGATGAACTTTGATCCTTGAACATTAAAAATCATGTAAATTATACAATTTTTGTGCCTCAATATTTTTCCTATTCAATTTTGGTATAAAATTTTATTTTTGTTATTTTTTAGTTCCTAGTTGAGAGAGGAGAGAGAAAAGTCGCTAGATTCTAGTGTTAGAGAGAGAGAAGTGTCATTGATATCGATTTAGGCTACCAAAATGAACGATATTTATGTCAAATAGTTTCATTTGACGAGGGGAGTTCATATTAGGTGTTTTTTTACCTATAAAAATTGTGAAAAAATAGACCTGACCTCGGGTTGATTTTTGGATTCATGTTGATTTTGGTTTATGAGAGGTTTTTTTGAGGTCATAGATAGGTTTATCGCGGTTTATACTGTGTTTTGTAGGTTTTTTGGGTAAAAAATAGGTTAAAAATGGGTTTTGGTGTAAAAAACTTAAGTTTCAATTTTCCGACAGTAACCGAAATCCAGGCAAATCGGACGACGCATAGTCTGATTTTGTTTTTTTTAAAAAAAATTAAGATGGACTACATGTCATCCGTCCTAGTTGCAAACAAAAAAAATAAAGACCCATTCTCCTAACAAAATGGGCCAGGTTGAGTAGTGTTGGCTGTTTTTTTTTTCATTTTTTTTAAATTAATGAATTTTTTATGGTTTTTTCTTTATTTTTTTAATATTTAAATTAGTATCTCTTCCCTCTTTCATTTTGTTTGGAGAGCCTATTTTAAATGAAGAATATTGTTTTAGTTGTACATTTAAATTTGAAGAGTTTTTCTTATTGATAATTTTTTATATATATTTTGTATGGATGAACTTTATTTTTAAAAAAAAAAAAAATTATTTTCAGATAATTTTTCTAATATATGCAACTTTGCATGATGTTTTTTTTTTCATTTTATTTGTTACTATCAATATAATTTGTGTCTCTATTTTTTCTATCGTTTGTTTAAATAAAAAATTTATATTAATAAATAAATTTAGCAAGAATAACCAGGTAAATATCTTGTTTTTCGAGATTAAATATTTTGATTTATACATATTTCTTGATTTTTCAAGTATTATTTTTAGGTATCGTTAATTAATGATTTTTTATTTATTTATTCGCACATATAGTACTTGATTTATTTGATTATATATATGTATAAAAGTTTTTATTTGAAATTTGATTTTTTAAACTATAAAAATATATTGAAAAAACCTGTATATATATATTATTTTATAAAAAAAAAATTCAATCCACGGTAACATAACTAGTACAAATTAAACGATGGGACGTATTTAGATATTGTTCTTTAATTCGGAGAAGATAAAATCAGTGAAAGAAAATTTTCTATGGTTATCGGCATGTTCAAGTGCATTGCTTCCGAAATGCTTTAATCACCGTTAGAGAAATCGGGGTCCGCAGCGCCGACAGAGACCAATGTGCCTCGCATACATTGCTTCTCGATGCCCTCTCTCAGCTAGAGCCTTTATTTATTTATTTCCAGGAGCAGGTGCCATTGTATTTCTGGCTAGCTAGATAAGAGGTCCATTAATTGAATGATCTTGTAGCTGATCCCTATTGATTAATTAACAATAGGCTATGGTGTATGTATTCCGGGAGGAGTTAATTATTTGACTTTTGTGAGTAATTCAGGCAAAAAGACCTGGCTTATAATTAGCTTGTATCGATACTATTAATTACGTACGTATTAATCATTCCAAACCTTTCAATTAATCATTCAAACATTTCAATTATTAGGCTTGACAGTTGATGCAATCTTCTAATTCAAGTTATGTGATTTTCACAACTTGGAAAAATTTAATCATGATCATCATTCCGAATCCTAGCTATAATGATCACGGGAAACACGGATTAATACTTACACGCATGCATTCACACATGTTTGTCTTGTATGGAAAAGAAAGGAGAAGACTCTCTCGAATTTCTTCAATATTTTTTTGTTGATGGGAGTAATTAATGTGGTATACATTCACAGAAATATCTCAAATATTAATGTAGGTATAAGTGTGTTAAAAGTCTCGATGAAAAATACAATATTCCCTGTCATATATTCGTCCAATTTATCAACAAACCAATTCTTTCTACCAAATAAAAAAAAAAAGTAACCATTTATCGCCCTTGTATAACACCCCTAATACTGGGAGAATACCCATTCTTTAAAATCTCAGGATATCTTTGTGCATTCTATCACATAGGTTCCTTTGATTTATACTACCATCGTGATCACAATTTTTTTCCGGCGATGATACATCGTGAATTACTATTTGAAACATATTAAAAATGTTTCTGAGATTGTGGTAGCGGTGGTGATTCAAAGTGTTTTTCACTTGAAAATGTATCAAAATAAAAAAAATTTATTTTTTAAAATTTATTTTTGATATCAGAATATCAAATCGATTTGAAAACATAAAATAATTATTTTAAACAAAAAAAATTAAAAATTAAAAAGAATATAATTTACACAACTTTCCAAATAAAAAGCTAAAAGGTAGGTAATCGACATGGAGGGGCAAATAAATACCTATCCAAGCGAGGTCCAAAATCAAAGCTGTGCGTCTTTATAAAACACCGTTCCAAATCTATGGTTAATGGGTCCAACGATGTCCCAACAAAGAAACCAAAGATATTCTTGAATTCACTAGAGCCCACCCCCAAAAGCTTGTCATCATCCAGATGCGCACAACTACAAGCAAACACAAGTAACATGGTACATTAATCTTTCGTTTTGAACATTATCAACTAGATAAAATATATAAAAAAGATTGTGTATGTAACAGTTAGAATATCCTAATTAGAATAAATTAAATAAGTATTTTCTATTCTAATTCGATTTGATTTGATATAATCAGAAGAAATTTAAGATTTTAAATAAATATATATATAAATATAAAAGATTGTGTAATGTAACAGTTAGAATATCAACAAGGTAAAAAAGAGATATTAGAAAGAGAGGTAGCTATCAATTCCGCCGAACAGACAGAAAGGAAAGACAAGCTCTTAATTTGTTTTGATATAATTTTTTTCCATAAAGTTATGCCCGGGGAATCTTGGCACAAATCTTTCACAGTTAGACATGGAAAAGATAGATAGACATGGGGGCAATAATATTATTATCAATGATAACAACAACAACAACAACAACAAGCAGCAATAATTAAGAGGTAGGCACTAGGCACCAAATTTGTTTCCCTTATATAGGACCCAGAACACCCCTTCTCATATTGCAAGCTGTAACAACCAGAAACCAAAAACAAAATACCTCAAAATATGGCAAACTCTGTGCATGTCAAAGAAGCTGTAGTGATCAAACCATCAGAGCCAACCCCGAGTCGTGTTCTATCTCTTTCAGCCCTTGATTCTCAGCTTTTTTTACGTTTCACTGTGGAGTACCTCTTTGTTTTCAAGGCTCGTCCTGGTTTAGACCAGAGTGTGATCACAGACCGTGTCAAGGCTGCATTAGCTAAGATTTTGGTGCCTTATTATCCACTCGCAGGACGTGTCAGGGCCAAGCCCGATGGTTCAAGCCTGGAGGTTGTGTGTCGATCCCAGGGCGCGGTGTTTATGGAGGCTGTCTCCGATCTCACGATCAACGACTTCGATAGGGCCCCACGGTACGTGACACAATGGAGGAAGCTCTTGTCTCTCAACGTGTCAGATGTTCTTAAAGGGGCCCCAACTCTCGTTATCCAGCTGACGTGGCTCAAAGATGGAGATGCCACGTTAGGTGTTGGCTTTAACCATTGTGTCTGTGATGGAATTGGCAGTGCTGAGTTTCTTAACTCGTTCGCTGAGTTAGCTGTGAGTCAAAGCCGAGTTGCTGATTTGAAGCCCCAGCCCGTTTGGGATCGCTACCTTTTTGATCCCATAAAGGCTTCTCATTGTTACTCGGCGAGTCTTATCGAGTTCAACCGAGTTCCCGACCTCTGTGGTTTTACAAGTCGCTTCTCTAATGAAAAGCTCGTCCCCACTTCAATAATATTCGATAAGAGATGGCTAAACGAGTTAAAGAAACTCGCTTTGTCAACGAGTGGACCTTTCGAGTTAGCATACACGTCTTACGAGGTACAATCAGCTCATGTATGGAGGAGCTGGGCCAGAGCTCTAAACTTTCCATCAAACCAAATCTTGAAGCTTCTTTTTAGTATAAATGTCAGAAACCGAGTGAAACCTAGCGTGCCCAGTGGATACTACGGCAACGCGTTTGTTCTGGGCTGTGCGCAAACAAGTGTTAAGGATTTGGCAGAGAAGGGTTTAGGCTACGCAGCAATGTTGATAAAAAGAGCTAAAGAGAGAGTGGATAACGAGTACGTAAGATCAGTGATTGAATTAGTGAGTCAAGCAAGAGCGTGTCCTGACTCAGTAGGTGTGTTGATCATGTCGCAATGGTCAAGGCTAGGGTTAGAGAGGGTTGACTTTGGAATGGGGAAGCCAGTTCATGTGGGTCCAATATGCAGTGATAGGTACTGTTTGATGCTACCTGTTCATAATCAACAGGATGCTGTTAAAGTTATGGTAGCTGTCCCTGCAAGTGGTGTTGACAAGTATGAGTTTTTGGTCAAGAGTCCATACTCTTGAGGACCATTAGAGTTTTGGCTCTTTCGTTGACTTGTATTGTTAGTTTTGACATTTTGCTTTTCTCTGAGCTGGTGATCGATTCCAATCGTGATCTAATGAGATTGGTACTTGTAGTATTAATTGTTAGCTTTTTAATCTTTTTGAGGAATGTGGTGGCCACGCCCGAGTTTTGTACTCCTTTTTAGCTTGTCAAAAGCACGAGGAATCCAATGAAACGACTCCTTTTAATCGTTACTACATTCGACCTCCCTTGTTCAGTTTGGACGGGATTTTGCTCATCGTTAGCTACAAATATATTTATATATATAGTTTGGGTCTTGTCTCTCTTCTAATTTGATGTTTCTATACATGAAAAAACACTTTAAGATGCAAGTTGAATTGCATTATTAAATACACCCTAAATAAATTGAGTGTGAACATATAAATAATCGTTTGTTTGACGCAATTATTGCTTAAAATCATAATTTAAATATCCTGGCATACAAGGTAAGGATGGGAAAAACTATGCCCATTCAACCAACTTAATGTCCGAGATAGCTGCGGTTAAGCATGAATGAAATGCATATTTTCACACACCGAATCATAATATAGAAAGTGTGTTTAACATTATGATTGGACTACGATCGCGAAGTGATATTTTTCCTAAATTGGAGTTTTCTTCATCCTAAAATAAGCTATAATTTGTCCGAGTATTTTTTATGTCGAGGAATATATTCCTTTCATTGATGTTAAAATAGTAAATCCCATACGAAAATTACTGTTAATTATGTCATTAACCATCCAACCAGACATATTTCTCATCCATCAATTTTTACTTCACAATTGCTCTTTTTTTATCCAAACCCTCGTTTTTAACATCATAGTCGTAAAAGTCTATTACATGCAAAGCTAGACATCTTAGTTTGTGTTTCTGTTTCTGTTTAGCATTACCGTGGTGATGTGGGGGGAAAAAACTCTAATTAATGGACACAATACTACATTTTTCTAAAGTTTGATGGCATGGCTGGAGTGTACTTAGAAATAGAATGGATTTCTATATAAGAGAGCAAGGCACGGATTTTTTTCTTCTTTAAATAGACTAAACGCTGGGTTTTTTTCATCAGAAAATGTGCGTGGTTGTATCTAAATAAGACTTTTTTTCAACAAAAGTTTTAGAACAAGGGTCATTCGTCTTTAATGTGTGTAAATTGTGAATTAATCTCTCTGGTTTAATTAAGAAATTAATTAATTAGTGCCTTTTATTTTAAAAAATAATTAATTAATCACTATCTTTAATATTGGTGTTAATTACGTACTTTGATTTAATATTATATTATTTCCTAAGAATGTCTACTTTCCTCGACAAACTTTTCAAAATATATATCTATTTTTTTATTTTTTTACTTCTTGAAACAAAAAGTGAAACAAAATCATAAAATAGAAAGAAAAAAAGACTAAATAATTGATTTTTTTAGGCAAGAGGGGTTAATTAATTCGTTTTTAGAAAATAAAGAGAATACTTTATAATTTAGTCCCCCAATTTCTGGACTTCGCTTTCTCTGCTTTATGTTTCTTATTTAAAAGCACGTTGCTTAATTAATGATTTGATTTTTTTAACTGCCTTATTTAGAAGTTGTGTTTATTGTATGAGCAGTCGTAGGTTGTGAGTCCTGCCTATTAACGCTGGCCTTCGACTGGTCGTGGAGAAGGCTTTCATGTCAGATCTATTCATATTATTCAAATTGAACGCGTAACATGTTCTTGCACAAAATGCTCCCAAGATAATTAAGAAAATAATTACGCAAATATAGCCAATTTGACTTACTAATTTAAATCTCTCAGCGTATCGATTAAAAAAGTTAAACAAGAATATCTTTTACCCCACCCACCTAAATATTCCTTTGGGCGCATCTTCGTGTAAGATTTGCAAACCAGACTACCCAGACATATATATATATATATATATATATATATATATATATATGCAAAGTCCTTGACACAGTATAAAAATCTGACTCACCGCTGACAGCTACTGAATCTATATGGATTGGCATCAAGGCACATGTGTACACCAAAGCTGAACCTTGAATTACCCATCTATTTTTAAATATTTCATTTTGTATTATGAAAAGAGGAGGGAAAAACAAAACGAGACGAGGAATGGAGGGAGACACTATAATTAAGTTAGTTTTACATTGGGATAGTGATTTTACTTTAAAATATATTTTTTATTTATTATTTTTTTATATTAACGTATTAAAATAATTAAAATAAAAAAAATCAATTGTTTTAAAAAACGCAGTCCAATATGCACTTCGGACTTTCGGTGGTTGAGCTTGGGCCAATGAGACTCGAAACAAGCTCTTCGGTAGTAGCAAGGCCCAGTATGACAATGCAATGCATATTGAGAAATTAACAGGTAAAACATGGAATACTTTTTGGCCCATGTCAAAATGGACCTCGAATTTTACCATCAGCGCCACACGGCACAAGTGAGATTACTTGACCTTCGCTTTTTTTAGCTTTCAAAACAGAGCAATTAAAAATATTTGGTAAGTATTTAAAAATAAATTGCTTTTTTTTAATTTTTAAAATTAAATTTTGATTTTAATAAAAATAGGTTAGAGGTCTCTGGTTTAAAAACATGGGGTGTGCTGCTTTTTAAGATGAAGGGCTACTTATTTTATTTAAAAAACCAAAATAATCTGCGGTATTTTAAAATTGTAAAGGTATCTATAGTGCATTTACCCTAATATGTACATACATTGTTATTACGTTTCTTAATTAAGTTAGTTGGTAGTTCTTTTTACTTAAAAAAATACCATATGATGTTGTGATTCTTATTTCTTCTTTTTTTACCTGTATTGTTCATGATATTTTTAATGTTTTATGAAAAAAAAATATTTCACTTCTTAAGAAATTTAATTTGATTTTTTAAATAAATTATTCAATTCAAGTATGTTATCTATGGTAATTTTTATTCGAGTAACATAATAATAGATTATCAAATTTTAACATAAAAAAACACTTCTACAAAAAAGCTAGGGGAAAAATTAAAAATTAAAAGATAAGGATACAAATTTTTTATTGGAGGGTTGGATTTAAAAGAAAAATAATCCATCAAAAGGAAAAAAATAAATATAGAGGATCAAACCATAAATAATAACATAACAAAAACTTTGATTGGGGATGAAATTGAAAATTAGTAAAACTTTGATAAAAAGATAGATGAAAAAAATAAAAAATCAAAAAAACAATAATCAAATTAATATATATGTGCATTAATAACAAACAACTTGAGAAGTAAAAAAATAACCCTTGACTAGGGAATTTTTATTTTTAACTCCAAGAACATTTAAATAATTTCATTGTTCACCTAAATTTGAAAAAAAAATGAAACTACCCTATACTCAGACATATTTTTTATTGTCTCTGAAGATATGTTAGTATTTTTATTGTTCATTTAAAAATAAAAAAAACCTTATCACCCCATCAACCAAGACAAATATTATATGATTTAGAGCTGTTATAATCCACGGTCTAATGCTATTATAAATACACTGTTTAAACTTCCTCGTTACTTTTAGCATATTTGTTATTTAAATAATTCATATACGCCGCTGATAAAAAAATAATATCAAAATCTAAAAGATGAGGTAGGTGTGGATAAGAATATCCATTCGATGCGGTGAAAATACAATTCTAGCCTTGTAAGAAATGGTGTTTCATTCTTAAAAAAAAGAACGATGTCTCCCCAATGCCACTCTAGTCCCTGAAGAGTTTTTAAAAAGCTGTTCTAGTTCATATATCTTTTGTTACAAATAGACCCTCAATTGGAACTTCTTGTCCTCCTTGTTTGATAAATACATTTCAGTCCCTGCATTGAAAAGGCTCTTACAATTAAATCACACTAATCTTAATACTTCAAATTAATTCCATTCTAAAATACCACACTAATGTTAATATGTTTTTTTTCCCCACAAAAATACAGTAAATAATCAGAAGTAGAGCAGAACGTCAAAGTGGGCTCTGAATGGAACAGCTCCTCTCCAACCTCTGCAGTAAAAAGTCACCCAGTGCGTCATTCATCAGAGCATCAAGACAGATTCTCCCTCTCCAACTCATCTATTTACACTTTAATACCCTTCGCCTTTGTGAGTTACGAGGCATTTGCTGGCTACCACGTGCTTGTATATCTCCTTCCTACAGTTCCAGTGTGGTGTCTAACTTTCTCTTGCCTGCTGACACCTCATCTTTACATGCAAAATTAACCAAATACTCTTAACACCTTGTTTTTCCTTTAAATAATTTTAAAAACATATTTCTATATATTTTTTAAAAAGTTGATAAAGTCTTCTAAACAGTAACTCTAGTATTTGGAATTAAAAATTAAAAAATATATTCTTAACAGCTAGGCCAAACCTTTTAAAAAATGAATTATGAATCTGCAGTAATATATATTTCCTGGTACTATTTGGGCGGTTGTAAGAACCAGATAAGTAGTCTTCCGTTAAATAAAAACACTCTTTCCCTTGCTAATTAGTTGTTTAGTTAATGGCTCTTAATCCGTTAAAAAAATTAATCACACATCACCCTTTATTGTATTAATTGTGGCGTAAACTAGTAAAAAAAATGGCTATGGAGAATATTTGGAGGCTGTGTATTTTACTGAGCAGCGTCGGTTAATTTTTTCTCTATATACCTATCATTTTACAAATATTATTTATGATGCAATTATATATATATATATATATATATATATATTAAAGTGAGTTTAATAGATTGATTTGGTTGATATTCAACAGGTTTGGATTAAATTGTTATTCTTGGCCAGACTCATAGAATAACTCCTTATACTATCATCAATCAATCAATTTAGCCCATATGATATTGATTGAATCAATGCAACCTCATCATATTATATGATTGTTATCAAATAAGTTCAGTTGAATCGATTAATAAGATTTTGAATGTTTTTATCAACGAGCATATATAGATTGTGGTCTATTTTCATGTTATTTTATATTTAAATATGAAAATGTTAAAACAAACGAATTTGTAAATGATAATTTGTCTTCTTTAGACTTTTTTTTCCAAATCAAAGATGAGAGGTAGATAGTCTTCTATTTACATGCTCTAAATTAGTTCTCAATTTAATTTCATGATCTTACTAATTAGCCAGATTGACCTTATTTGACTCTGATATAATAAGGGACTCAATTAATAACACAAGGTTTAAATTGGCTGATTGAGTATAAAATAAGGGGCAAATTACTTGTTTACTGTAAAAAGTTCTTAACTGTACAGAAGACAATTTTTCTGTCATTTATAAACTTCCTGCTGCTACCGATTCGGGAACCCGACTCCAGATTTTAGAAAGTTTACTTGGCTATCCTCTCAGAGATTATCCGATGGATTGTTCATCCACTAAACCTACTAAAAGATGTAATCCACTGGGTCTCTGATAAAAGTTTGACAAAAAGTGACAACCTTTTTAAGCTATCAAAAGATATGCATGTGTCGATCCTTATTTCAAACGGGGAAAAACTAATTCTGTCCAGGAGCAGTGATTCCAGCCCCATGCTACCTTCTCATCTTTCTGCGAGTTGGCATCATGTAAAAAGCCACATGCTTTGGAAATAGAGCATGTTATTGTGAGGTCTGCAAATCAGGGCTGCTTCAGTAAATCTCAAGCAAGCATGCATGCATGTCCAACTTCATAGTTACTAGCTAGCTGGAGAGGAAATTCTAGATGCCTTAATTACAGCATCAAAAGTACAATTTGAAATTGGATATTGACAAGCTTGGTACAATTATGCAAGACATTAGTTTTTACATACTTCTCGTAATTCATTAAGCTTAATCATGTTATAATCAGTGAAACATATATGACAAAATGATTTTTTTTCCATGTAATAGGCAGCAGGCCGAGAAATGAATCAGAAGCAAGTTCAATTTTTGATGATCAGCATGCTAAATGAATCAGAAAGCCTGAGTTAATTTTCTTGAATACAATGAGGATGATGACAGCAACTGATAAGTACCATGCATATGCAAGTCTGACGAGATCAAAACAAGCCGCCTAAAGTTCTGCTACAGTTAGGCCACAGCTATGCAGTGATAAAGATGCTCTAGAAATTTATGGATAACTTCAAATATATATATATATATATATATATATATATATATATAGAGTTGCTTGTGCTGTTTTTTTTTGGAGCATATAACATATGCATGAAAACTGGCACCATGAAATCGATTTCGAGATCCACGATCATTGGAGTTGTGTAAATCTTTTTTTCCCCGCAAGAATAGGAGGCACTTGTATTTTTTTGTTCGATTAAAATTATACCAAAGTGCTTAATTAGAGCAATATCAGTCTAGAAAAAATCTTGAAACAAATAATCAATGTTATAGCAGGAAAAGAGTGCTTAACAAATTCTTAAAATAAATGAACGTTGTCAAATACTCTTCCACTGATTTTTTTTTTGAATTACATGCATGAACATGTTCTAATTAAGTAATGAGTGATTAATTTGCAATGACCACAAAAAATGGGCATTTACTGTTCATTCCCTATTTATTGTGACACAAATTATTATCTATATACTTATAATTTATTCTGTCTTTTTCGCTCACACATGTGTCTTTGGTTTTCGCTTCGGTTTGTTTAGCTCTAGCATCTGTTGGGTTTTTTTTGGCAATTTTAATGTTTTTTTAGAGGTCAATTTGAGTTTTTTTCTTTTCTGGGTTGTCTTCTGGGTTTTCTTTTTCCAGGGATCATTTGAGTTTTTTTTTTTCCTTGTGTTGTCTTTTAGAAGAGCACAACGGCGATTTCGTTTGCTCTAACCTGTGATTTGCTTCTTCTGGGTGCCTCTCTGACATGTAATTTGCTTCTTTTTTAGCCTCTTTCATTATATTGATCAATGTTTTAGCTAGCTGTAGGTTTGTGGTTGATGTTACTGCAAAAACTAGAACATGATGGACATTCACTGTTTATTGTGACACAAATTTCTATTTATTTACGGTTAATTCATTCTTTGTCCCTTTTGCCCACCTGTGTCTTTGATTTTTGCTTCTGTTTGTTTAGGGTAATCTGGATTTTTGCAAAGGTAATTTGAGTTTTTTTTTTTCATGAGTTTGTCTTTTGGAAGAGCACAATGGCGATTTGATATGCTCTTACACGTAATTTGCTTCCTTTTGGGTGTCTCATTTGTGTTTTTTTTTTTTTTTCCTGTGTTATCTCGTGGAAGAGCACAATGGCGATTTGGTGTGCTCTGAGTCTGACATGTGATTGGCTTCTTTTGGATGCCTCTCTGCTGTTTGAGTGTTTCTTTGACTTTTGGAAGCGTTTGGTACCGTGTTTCATAAAATTTAAATTTTTTATTTTTTACTAAAATTTAATACGATTTTGATGTTTTGAATCGTTTTAATGAGATAATTTTAAAAATAATTTTTAAAAATAAAAAAATATCATTAATATAGATTTCAGTACAAAAAATTATTTAAAAAGCAACCACTGCCAAATATATTTGCTTTTTTAGGTGTCTTTAACTGAGTTGAACCATGTTTATGTTTTAGTTGAGGTTCCTAATTGATGACATTTTTTCAATCTAATTTCTACGAGTTTCTTCATGGTATCTATCTTGATATAAATACTCCAGTAACTAATCTTTTAACTACTGTTAACATAAATTAATTGAGGAGAAGAATTCACTGCTACCCTCCTCGTAAATTCAATTTAACAGTATTTTTAAAAGTTTTTTTTTTTAATTTTAATATTAAATTTGTTTATCTCAATTTATAATTTAGATCACAAATTTATAAAATTAACTCAAAGATTTTTATGTTTTATTTTTAAGTTTTTTCTTTTCAATTTTATTCTTCAATATCTAGTTGATTTAGAATTAAACTCGAGTTTTTTTTTTGTAATTTTTTAGTTTTATTCAATTTTATTCTTCAATATCTAGTTAATTTAGAATTAAGCTTCGTAATTATTTTTTCTAGGTTTCTACAAGGTTATCTCAGTCTTATTACCTGAGTCACATGTTTAGCCGGAGTGACTCGAGTTGACTTAGGTTGGTGTTCTTGTCTTTTTTTAGCTGATTTTTTTTTTTACTTTCATCATTAAACATTGGATTGATTAGGAATTGAGCTTCGTAATTTGTTTTAGATTGCTTTCAATGATGTTATCCCAGTCACATGACTCGGGTTATGACTTTGACAGGTTAACCCGAGTTGACTCAAGTTGTGTTTTTTTAGTTTTTTTTGTTGATTTTTTTTTAATTTCATCATTTAATATCGGGTTAATTGAGAATTGAGTTTAATATTTTTTTTCAATTTGCTTTATATGGGGCTATCCCGATCTCATGATCAGGATTGTAAATTTTTGAGGTTAACCTGAGTCGATACAATATATTTTCGTCTTAATATTTTTTTTAAAAAAATCATCTTTAATTTTTCTTAGTCAAAATAGATTTTTAATTGTTAACAAAGTTGTCTTCAACCCTGTTAAGTTAACCAAATCATATTATACCAACAATAACACGATTTAATTTTTTTTACTAAAAAACTTGTTAGTAACACATAAATATTTTTTCACATAAAAAAAAAGGTTAATATAATCCGTAACATATCGCTAACAATCATCTAAGTATCAATCAACAAGTCAATGATAGAATATCTATCCAGAGGGTTTTGGATTTGATTCTAAAAGAGAGTGGAATGGGGAGCTTGCCTAGCTCAAAGCCCGTCCAGTAATAACAGCTATCAACATTTTTAGTATCACTTTACACGACACACATAAATCGACAACTCCTAAGTTTATGTAACTATGTGGTACCTAGCTAGCTAGCTTCGTTTCATATGTTGATCTAATTAAATTTGAATTTGGAAAGAGTTATATTATAATTAAATTTCTGATACTCGTCAATTTAGGTGTGAATGATTAGATCTCACCTTATACTAAACTCAAGGATACCTTCAAAATTAAAAAAAAAAAAACCTAATGAGATTTTTGAAAGAAAAAAAATAGATTGATTTTTCAATTTTTTTGTTGTTGCAGGTCATATCCACTGTGTAGACGCCAATTTTCTCATAGCTAATATAAAAAATACAAAGAGAAAATAGACGAAGAACCCAAAGCTCACATCTAATTAACTGATGAATCTAGCGTGAATTCTCCTTCCTAGTTTAATTAAAGATAAATCATTCGCGCAGGAAGACTTTATATGTTAATTTACGAGACTGAGAAACAAGAATTAATCAAAACAAAATCATGAGTTTGTGACTCAAGTGAGATTTGAAGCCTCAAAGGAAAGAGAATCGATGGAAGCTAGTGCCGTTCTTCAAGCTCACATAATTCCTCCCCGTCTGCGAGCATTCATTTGACAGAATAATTAAAGCTTAATTAGCTCAGTAATTTCTCTAAGAAAAACCAAAACTTCATAAAATAAAATTCACCAAAAAAGAATTAAAATCACAATATATAAAATATAAACAAATGATTCCAAATTCCCAAATTAACCAATGCGCACCAGTGCTGCCTGTTTACTCCAGTATGAAGCAGCAACTTTCTCTCTCTCCGAATACAAAAATATAAATACATGCAGTCATTGTAGATCACCGCCCTCATCCGCCATTTACACACATGACATTCAAACCAGCGCACAGGCAAAGGCTACTCTATACTTCGACAGATCAATAACCAAAGAACGAGGCCCCCTCAGTCTTAATAAAGCCTTAAAAGCGATTCACTTTATAATGGACAATTCATCTCTCTCTCACCCTCCCCAAGAACCCACCACCACCACCACCAAATTATCATCCAATGAAAAAAGCACCGATAACAATACCACCGCAACCACCCCCACTACCGCCACAACAAGTGACACAAACAGTAACAACAACAGCAGTGGCAATAGCAGGAAGTGCAAGGGCAAAGGAGGACCAGACAACGGTAAATTTAGATACAGAGGAGTTAGGCAAAGAAGCTGGGGCAAATGGGTAGCAGAGATCCGTGAGCCAAGAAAACGAACCCGTAAGTGGCTTGGAACTTTCGCCACCGCAGAGGACGCAGCACGAGCCTATGATCGAGCAGCCTTCATCCTTTATGGCTCCAGGGCTCATCTCAATTTGCAACCCTCAGGTTCCTCTTCCTCTGCTCAGTCCGGATCAACTTCTCGCAACTCTACCTCTTCCTCGAGCCAGACTCTTCGTCCTTTGCTCCCTCGTCCCCCTGGGTTTGGTTGTGGCTTTGGTTTCACTTTCTCTCTCTCAAATCCAATGGCTTCTCCGTCTGTCACGGCAGCTTCATCGGGATTTACTCCATACGGGGTTAATTGTTATTCGAATAATGTTGTTGGGTCGGCCTTACAATGTTCTAGTACTAATGAAATGCCAGGGCAAAATCACCAGCAAGTTATGTTACAAGGCTATCTCATTCAACATGGGGCTAATACAACCAACCCCAATAATATATTTGTTAGTTCTAGTGTAGATCCATCAACAACAACCTCGTATCAAAATCATTGTCATCGTCTGCCGCAGCATCATGCGTACGATGATGTTAATGCGTTGGGGGGTTCCGTCGGGTCGAGTTTCTCTCTGTCTGGCAGCAATACTCCTCCTGTTGTTGCACCAGCGGGTCATCTTCTGCAGGATCCGGTAATGCATATTGGACCTGGATCTCCATCTGCGTGGAATGATGAGGAGTACCCACCGCCTAGTATTTGGGACGATGAGGACCCTTTCTTGTTTGATTTTTGATAGTTGTTGGGGGATTTGCATGGGGGTGTCTTTTGGCATACCACGAATTTCAAGGGGAGGCCTAATAATTGAAGGATTGTATACATGCAAGTTTTTGGTGCTGGATATAAGTTAATCTAGTCCTCTTTCTATAGTTTCCAATGGTTAAATTTACTGGATTCAGGTGCAATTACGGGGGGCTTGGAGTGATTTATAGGTTGGAATTTCTAAGATGAAAGAAATTTGAAATAGCGGTTTTCTTTGCAAGTATGGTTATAATCAATAAATTAGGGTTTCTTGGCAAGCGATGTTGTCAGGCATATTTTTCCATGTTGGCTTCATGATCAAGTCTGGGAAAGATCTCAAGTAGAGGTTGCTTATCCAGGTAATTCAGAATTTTTTTCTTAATGGAAAAAACAATTAAAAATAAAGAGCAAAATATATATTGTTTAGCAGAATTTCTATTTCTTCAGTTAGTTACGAGGAAATTGATTATTTTTCATTAGAATGTCCCTTTTTTCAAACATTGGCGGTTGTGAGTTATTATGATAGCTATTTAAGTTTCCATAGTTTTGTTTATATCACAAAAACTTGAATTCAAGTTTCGGACTATATATCAGTTGGTGCGTGCGTGTATTCGATTTCCTTTGCAGTCATCATTTCCAATTCTCAATGTCTTTTACAAGTACTGATGAATTGGCATAGATCATAACGAGTAAGATGTTCGAACAACTCTTTTTCTCGAGATAACTCCAAATATACGGTTGAATCCCTCGATAGTCTTAAAAGAGTGAAATGGAGTCAATTGCATTGATTGCAGATCGAGAATTACTATATCAAATTAAGAGACAGTACTGTAAGAATACATATTTGTTTTGAAAAATACTTCTTGAGCTATATACACAATGACGTGGTTAAATTAAGTAGGATGTTGCATGCGTGCTCGTATTAATTTTACTAACTGTACAAATATTTATGTTATTTTCATTATAGGCGACATTTATTCATTGTTTTGATGATAATCAAAGAGTTCAAGCATATCATTAACGAAAGGAGAGGTTACAAATTAAAACACAATATCGTCTAACAAAATCAGAACAGTCAAGACAAGTGTAGAGGAGCAAATTACATGTAAAATGGGTAAAAATAGAAAGTAAAAGTACAAAAAAGAAGTACAAAAACGAAGATGTCTAATGTATTTACATTCAAAGAATTTATCTAAATTTTATGTGTCTTCGAGCTTGGTAAAAAGATTTAATCCTTATTTTTAATTTTTTTAAAAATAAGTATCGGACTCGTATGGATAGTGATAAATAATAAGTATAAGCCTCTTCGGTATAGGTCTGAAGATCACCATGCACGTTCAATAGACCTATACCAGCTAAGCAAGATCCAAATCAAGTTGGCGCGTTGTTGCACGTTTCGGTGAGGCTACGAGGTGCATGGGTCACCGTGCCAAGTGCCCAGCTCCTTCCTCTTCCTTCCTATGTGAGTGATGTCACCCACTACAGCCCTCAGAGAGCTCAAAGTTTTGGTTTTGTCTCTCTGTTCTCTCTCCATTGCCCGGCTCAGTTGTTGTTGTTGTTCAATTGTGGGGGTTCTCTCGTTGCGTGGTGGATGGCAACATTCTGGTTGAAGTATGGCTAGAATATTCATGACAGGGAGAAGAAGAGAGCTGTGGTCGCAGTTAAGATCAACTTTCAGGTGGATAGAGAGACAACGGTGTATGGAACAGTGGCCGTGGTGCTGTCTCGGTGGCTGTGATGGTTATCGTCGACGGTGGAGGGAGGCATTGCAGTCGGAGAGAGATGAGAGTAGGGTCGTTGCTGTTTTCTCTTTTATGACTTTTTTTTTAATTCCTCTCCACACTTTTTCTTGCTTCCTATTTTTCTCTCTTTCCTTATCTCTGCGCGTTTTTCTTCTTCTTTATTTTTTTTTTCACGTTTTTTCTTTCTTTTCGAAGTACGGATTGATTTTGTATTTTAAAAATAGTTTATTTTTTTTATTTTTCTTTAAATTAATATATTTTTGGTGTTTTTAAATTATTTTGATGTGTTGATATTAAAAATAATTTTTAAAAAATAAAAAAATATTATTTTGATATATTTCTAAATAAAATACATTTTAAAAAACAACCATAATTACATTTTCAAAACATATCCTAAAACTTTTTTCTCCTAAAAATTTCCCTCCCCCTCGAATCTTTACCCCCTCCTCATTTTTATGCTACCTCTCCATTTACACTCTTCCTATTTTTTTCTTCTTTCTTATTTTCTCACATTCTTTAACCTTCCACACCTTTCTCATTTTATTCTTTTATTTCATTCTTTGTATCTTAGTTTCTCGGAGAAAACGTTTGAAATGTTCATATGAGTTCTCCATTTTAAAGATCGTCAACATGTATGAAATATAAAAAATTAACCATGTTATAAAATTTTTTAATATAATTTTTTTTTGGTCGAAATGAGTTACAACAACAACATATTTTTTCTTAATTTGAAGGATAATGTGAAGATGCTTAAATTTTTACTAAGATTTTTTATGGGATGAGATTCACATTTTATGATTTGAAAACTTTTTTTATAACAAATGTCACATTACTTAAATACAAAAAATTCGTAAAAAATTCAAGTACCTTAGCATTGACCTTTCATAAAAGAAAAAAAAAATTAAAACCCCAGCGATTTTCCCCTTTAGGCAAGAGCGTCCTGTTTGTCTATTTCTGCTCTGATGATCTTTCATACAAAAAAATCGTTCTGCTCGTAACCCAGCTGCGAATTGAGTCCGAGGATTACAGGGGATGGTGCAATGTGTATTGATTGGCATCGGTTCGATGAATTTTCTAAAGACTTAAATCTATCGTTATGAGATTTTTGTGCCAGGAATTCTATAGCACTTTCTTAACATTTTTTAACAAACCAGAGTCGAAAATGAAATTCCAAATCAATTTCTACATCAGTTTCAGTTAGAAAAAGAAAAGAAAAGATGTATACATCGTTCTCTGCATTTCTAGCCAACATCAGTGCTTTGCGAGAATTCTACAAATAACTGGTGTGTTACTGAACATACTGCTTGCTAGAAATGAAATGCCTCCCTAGCAGGATCGGCTTCGGTACTCGAGTCATGTGGTTGGTTTGCAAGCCGAATTTCCCCTTTCCTTCTCTCTTTTCTTGCTTTTATGTTGCCACCTAAACTTTCCCAAACAAATGAAAAGGAAACAACTATGTTGAGATTTCTACCCTCTTGCTCGTACAATTTGGTCAGGGTACAATATGGGCTTATTGGGCCTTCCATTGTTGAATTTAGGTTCCATTCGCAAATGGGCATAAATGGATTTTTAGTGTTCGTCAGGTAGTTGAGCCCACCTTGGCAACACAGCCCACTAGAATTAGGGTTTCGCTAGTATATAGTTACCTGCGAAGCATGAAACGTAGCACCCTCTTATCTTTTTCCGCAGCCAGGTTTTCCAATCAAAGAAAGAAGGGAACACAAAGCTTGGTTGCCTTGCCGCCATGAGAGCCAAGGTAATCTTTTCTTCATCTCTCATGACATTAATTAAAGTATTACCATTTTTTCTTTTCTTTTAAATTTGTTTGGTCAGAATAAGATTGTTTCTCTGTTGTCTTTAACCAAACAGTGGAAGAAGAAGCGTATGAGGAGGTTGAAGAGGAAGCGCCGAAAGATGAGGCAGAGATCCAAGTAGTTTTCTATTTTATCAACAATAGAGAGCTGTCGTTCACTTTAGTGTTTGTCCCTGTTTATGTTTGTTTTATTATCAGTACTGATTTCAGATAAGTAGAGCATCGCTGTTTTAAATTTCATGGTTTTGTTAGACCTTCTAAACTGAAAGGAAATGGGATTTTGTTTTGCTTATTGGCCTCCATTGCTGTGCTATTATCTCTTTCTCTTATTGTATTATTTTGTGAATTGTGGATCATTTTATTGTTTGAAATTGTGCCATTGGATTCTAATTTAATGGCATGAATTCTGTTTGCCTGATTGCTAAACTGGGGGGGTGTTGAGGAGTGTTGTTTTGGTTGGGTAATTTGGTTGATGGATTTGGTGACGAGAACTGGAAGAAACTGTAGTCTGTGGTTGGCGGGAATGCTTTAAGGTATAGTTGAATGAAACATGTCTAGGAATTTAGACGGCGTTGTTGATTTTATGGGATATCTTGCCTAGTTGTATGTAGGTGCACGCCATATCGAGGTATGGATTAATGGTGCGGTAGTTTGCAAAAAATAATTTTTCGTCAAGTTTTTGTTGCCGTTGGTGGGGATGATTTGTTTATGTGATTTACTGAGGGTTTCAATGATTCAGTACGGGAAGGGTGAGAAACTAGCCTGCTTTTAATGGTTATTTTGATTTACCAAGACGTGTCTGTGTCCTAGATTTCTTGAACTTGTTCATCCTGTTCTGCTTGCCATTAATCTTTTGGTTTCGGGATTTTCTATGATTTTTCCAATATTAATTCTCCTTTGATTTTGTACTTGTAAAATAAGGATGCCATTTTTGCAGCTTAAACTGTTGCATGTTGTTCGATAGTTGCATTGCCGTTTTTATGGTTTTCCGGTTTTGAGCTTTAATATTGGGAATTTGTCTGAGAAATTGATGTTCTTTTCTCATCAGCGCTACAAAAGTTGGGTCGAGTGGGTGGTAAGGGTTTTGAGTGTGTAAAGCCCATAAATTGGATGGTGGAATTTAGAAAAGAATCAAACCTGAATTTCATTGATGACCAGTAGCCCAACTGGTTGTTACGACACCTCTTCTGCTAGAGATGTCCGATTTAAAGCTGTAGCAATTTTCTGTAGATTAGTCTTGGTAATGATAAAAATATCCTGCAATTAGATTGAATTTGTAGCAGCAAATTTTAAAAATATTACAAAAATAGTATATAGTTTTAATATTATAGCCAAATAGTTTTTAATCTTCATTTTTTTTGTGTCAATTTTATCATTGAAGTTTTAGAAATCTCAATTAAGGATTTTTATCCGTTTTCAAGGTTTCCTGTTTATGTTTTGATATAAAAATAACCTATGCATAAAATTGATAACATCTCAATAATTTAGTGTTATGTTCAATGCTTGCTCTTAAATTATTTTGTAATCTTATTATAAGAGGATGGGGTGTGTGTATATATATATTATTTTCTGTAATTTAATTGCGTAAGCAGATGAATACCCTTGAATCCATCGAAGTAAATCCTAGCTTCCTCTTGCATCATTTTCTGCATGATGGCCCTCAAGCAAGTCTCATCCGTCTCCCCAGTACATCTCTCTTCACCATCGCCAGGTCCTTTTCTCTGCCCTCTACTGCCAAATCCTCCTCCACTTTCTCCACCACAGGCATTGAAATGAAACCATCCCCTGGTGGGGATAATGTCAGGACATCTCAGGCCCATCAACTCTCCCATCTCCCTTAACTCTGTTATGCCAATGTCAGGACATCTCAGGCCCATCAACTCTCGCATCTCCTTATGCCCTGGCGATGCTTGCAAGCACTACCGCTTGGGCTCCGAATCAGATTTAGACCACCGAAATCTCCACAGTCGGGCATTTCAAAACTAAAATCGACCCTGACGAGGCGGATGGCATGTCAATCACATGTTTTCTACGTAGAGTTTCGATGATCCTTTATAGCATCATCAGTACGGCCAGGCAAGAGTCTGGCAATAGTAGCCCACTTGTTGCCACGGAGGGCGTGTACCTGGACAATCTTAGCATCCTCAGTCAACATGATGGACGATGTAGCACCTCGGCGTAATGGGCCATGTTGTTCCAAAAGTTTGATCAGAGTGGCATCTTCTTGTGGGCTCCAAGAACACCATCATTGACAGTCCTCACGAGGAAGACAAAGAAATAAGTTAGTACTTTAGATTGTAGAGATGAGTAATATAATATTTATGCGTGTAATTGTATTGAATACGTTTATTTAAAGACGAGGAAGGTCAGGATGCAGAGAGAGAGGAACGGTTATAAGAATAGGAGAGGGGTTGTTGTGTGTGAGCCGTAAAACCGCACGTTGGCATTGGCAAAACGATACTGTTTTGGTGTTTGAATGGGTTGTTGTTGATGGAAGAGTTTATGTGTGTTGTAGTGTGCATGGGTTTGGGTGTGAGTGAGAGAGATACGGGGATGTTATAACTGACTGGGATTGATTATTTTTTGAAGAATAAAAAAGATTATTATTTGTGTGTCTTAGAAAAAAGAAAAAAGAAATGTTCATGTAATAATTTATTCGTCCACGTGTAAATTCCGCAATAATGATCACAGTCATTTCTGCTATAAAAAAAATATCATAAATCTTGATAATCAATTTTCGAACAGTGTACATTGACGAAAAGGAACACGGCTCTGTATTCATTCCTTTCATCATTGCAGCGAAGGACCCGGCTTTTCCAACCATACAACTTTATGGCACCATTGGCTAATACCACACCAACACTATCAGATTTGATAAGAAACCACATGTGCCACCTGGCCCACATACTAACTACATTTTCGATCTCTATAATGTTCGCTTGATTGATTGATTAATTAATTATATGAATCATTATGCTCTGTGATGGTGAAATAATAAGTAATAATAATAATAATCATGTCACACCGGGGCCATCAACCACCACGCACTCCGTGCTGTGATGGTCGCCGCCGGTCACTATAAGCCTAATAACTAGTAAATTTAGATACAAAGTTTATATTAAACCTACATGTTTTTATTAAATCAAGATTGCAACCCCTAAAAATCTTATTTTCTGAGTAAATAATAAAAAATGCATAATATATAGTTGGTTTAATTTGGGGTAATTGTAAAATTTTTAATTTGAGAGGGGACAATTTGTAGAGCTTATTTAAAAAAAAATTACAAAATTAAGGGGAATTTTTGTTTTTTTTTTTGGGGGCCGAAAAAACACACATTCAATAATTGCACCGCATTCAGTTCTGAGAAAAGAAAATCTTTCAAACTTCTAATATAAAATAATGACGCAGAAAGAAGATTAAGTGAGGATAGCTTCCATGAAGATGCCGTCCTAGCCCCACCTGGAATATCCAGGTTTGAGCCTACTGGGAAAAAAAATTCAAAATTATTCGGTGATTGATACGATACGAGTGGTGCTGGTGTCGCCTTTTCCATGCGCATCTAAGGAGAGCGAAATTCATTGAAAACAATATCCAATAATTTTGACTAACGGGCTTGTGCCACCGCAGTTTCGTTTCTTGAAATGATGGCAGAGGAGAGAAGGCATAATCTCGAAACGAGAGAATCATATCATTATAATCCAAATAAATTTTGATAAATCTGATTATTCATATTGTTCTGACAAATGAGAAGGCAAAAAGAACCTTTGCCTCTTGCTTCTAATACGATAATTTGATGGCACTGATGATGAAGCGATTCTACTCAAAACTAGATTAAGCGACTGTTTAATAGTGCTAATTGAAACACTCCCCTCTTCACTGCACTCACTGCAAAGTACTAATATGCTCTTAACTCTTCCACCTACACTAGCAATATCAGCTCTAACTATGGTTAGTCTAAGGCCTTTGAGCACCGTAATAAGCTCCGAAAACAGTTCTGGCCGATCATCGCAGCAAACAGATGCCCTGATAAATGTGTTGTCCTTGTCTTTGTTGGTGCTGGGAGGGCTTGTAACTTGAGAAACATCACAATCAACCGTCACTTCATCAACTTCAGTTGGGATTGTGAAAGTTCTGCTGATTTCCGTTGCTTTTTGTTTGAGATCCTTCACATGATCAATCGCACTTCCTAGGAGAGCTGCCTTGTCCATCTACGCAAGGAAAGATTGATTCATCTCAAGTTTTGTTGTTAGTGAACTCTAATACAGGATCAGCAGAATCTATCCTCATTCGACCATATTTTGTCAAAGGAGCTAAATGATGTAGATACACGATCTCTTATACTTTAAATAAAGATTGATGGGATTGTAACAGAAAATGGTTATTGGACAAAATTAAATAATATTGGCACCCTTATTTGATGCTAGAAGAGGACACTCTTGAGTAATTGGCAGGAATAACTAACCATGCCGGTAAAGTTATGTTGATTAGCACACGTGTAACCAAGGGTTAAGACAGAGATTTGTGTACCTTTTCTGATTTAGGAACGAGTTTCCTAAGAATTCCCAGTTGTGCATTAATCCTGTCCCGTCGCCGCTTCTCAGCTTGGCTATGACTCTTGGAACTCGAAGCAGCTTTATCTTCTGAAGCCTCCTGAAGCGGTACTGACCACGAAGGGAATCCGTATACTTGAAAGTTGGCAGAGGCAGAAGCATGAGATGGGCATGGGACTAAAAAGGACTCATCATATACTGCAGCACTTGTTTGATCCCAGTTTGCCTCTGCAGGAGCAGCAGGCCAGCAAGGAGAATAGTGATCTTCCATGTCCAAGCAACTTTCTTTTTAAAATCTAGGCCACGACTCTTCCTGCTTTTTTATCCTGGATTCATTGTACAGTTTTTCTGCACTGATAATATGTGATCTGCATATCTGATGGTGATTGGTGTGATATCTTGTTAACTCCAATGGTCAGTTGAAAATCGTGTTTGGCCATATTAGGCTGTCACCTAAACATGAATTTACTTGGATGACTTCATAAAAAAAACAAGGTAACCCATTGTGGCTAAAACATCGTACAGAAAAGGAACAGTTGTGTGAAATTTAACTGTTTCGGTGTATCATGGGCACCACTCTGTTCCTGTTTTGTGATAATCCGAGAATCATCCTGTCATACAGAATCCAGTTCTAAACTTCTCAAATTGTGCACAGCTTGACTAGTAATTATCTGTTTTATTTGCTCCAACTTCTGCATAACATGTTTTCTTTTGCCTTGCCCTTGTGTAAGTTTCTTCAGAGATGAAGTACCATTGAGCCCACAACCACTTGCTCTACTGATTGAAACTGACTTCATGCTTATGTGTCCCATCATGCATCTTCTTCTTGATCGCATGTCTTTACCTTTACAATTATGTTCAAGGGCAACAGATTGCAATGGAGGACGATGGAGTTCGGCAACCGAAACAAAAAGGACAATCTCTTGTGAATTAATCATCTTTGTTTTCAACTCATTGTTATCGCTCATTCACTTATGCTTTGCTTTCATCTTTATTGCTTAACCGATGATCATCTAAGAGGTTATTCATTTTGGTGCCTTTTTCTTCTATTTTTTGTCCATCTTCATCTGTTCAGTGTTAAAGACAGTGATAGGGTCCTGCACAAGCAAACAAGAGCCCTACAGTTACCATCAACAGTTGATCACTATGCAGGGCCCCAATAGTACAGAAACACTGCAACTCACCATAAAGAGGGATTAAAGATTGACACGACTTTTGATTGACGCAGTGTAGAAAAATAAGAAATTAAGCTTCTTCAAATCCTAAAATTTTTAAAGATTTTTTAATCTCTACAATTATAGTTAAATAATTGAGGAAATTTTAATTTGATAAATTCTGAAATTCAAAAATAAGAAATTAATTAAAAAATTGATGAATGAGTTAAAACTGACCTAGTTAATGAAATCTAAATAAAAAAAATTACGAGATCTAGTCAAGAAATTAACTCAAAAAAGTACGAAACAACATGGAAATGATTACTTTGACTAGCCAACCATATATAAGGAATTGTGTTCGTAGAACACGCTAGCAAAGTTTTACCCCAATTCAATGATGGAATATATATATATGTATCGTTGGTTTAACATGTCGGATATTTGGACTTGAAAGTTAGGTAAGGCTTCGTTTGAAAATATGATCAAGTATTTTTGAAAATTTTAATTTTTTTTATTAAAATTAATTTTTATTTTATGTTTTTGGATTTGATATAGAGATTTTTAAAATAATTTTAAAAAAATAAAAAAATATTATTTTAATATATTTCTAAACAAACAATACTTTGAACTGCAACCACACTCTCCACTCTCCGCACATGATATAAGTGTTCCACGTCATTAACCAATCCCTCACGTTCCAGTTTTGAAATCTCAGGATGGTGTTGTGTCGGTAATCCTGCGTTATTCCATCTGGAGTTCAGTGGTGCATTCTTTTCTTTCACCTTTTCTCCCTGACAAAGGATTGTTTCAACAAACTCGCCAAGCATAGGTAGAGTCGGCAAAAAAACAAAAGGAAAATGTGCCCAAATCTAGGTGCCGTGCATATCAGGAAATGATCGAACCAGGAACTGTTTTATCAAACACGATAATGTATGAGGCTGGCAGCATATCTACTTGGATTCCGGTCAGATATATCGGCAATGTATTCATAAAAAACCGAGAGAGATCATGGTTAAGGACACAAATAACACAACTGCGGGCTGCATTACAATATAGCACCCAGAAGGATCAAACTTGTGCGCTACTGGCAAAGGGATGCTCCTTCTATACTATAAAACCCGCACATATAGGATCAGTCCGCTTATGTACATGCAACATACAGAATGATGTTATAATATGGGTTAAGCTTGAGCATCATTATCATCAAGATAAATAAAAGAAATAAAATAGAACTTAAACTATAATGTCAGCCAAGTATTGCTTTGTACATTCACGTATGTATCTTGTCTAAAAGACATTAAAATCCTAACAATGTAATATAACTTGAGCAAGCACCTGAATCCAAATAGTTCATGATTTTTTTAAGGATAAATTTGAAAAGGTAGCTCATGTAAATAGCAGAACTACACCTTAATTAATACTCATCAAAATGGATTGCACCAACTTTCCAGACAATGTAAGTCGTTGCAAACATTATTGTGCTGATTAAAACAAATGAAACGACAATGAAAAAGAGTTCTGAACCACCTGGAAATTCAAAAGTCCACCCCTCCTTTGGCAACCCTCGCTTGCTGTCATCAAACATGTTTTCAGGGGCTTCTGGAAGGCCAGGTCTTTTCTTGCCCTTATCACTTTCTCTCATGGCATCCAATACTTTGCTGCCCATCTCTGATTTCGATGCCTTTGATTCTGTGTAACGGCTGAGAACCCTCGCAGCCTTCAGTCTCTCTCTTGCTGTTAGAGGCGACCTTTTTGGCCTAGACTTCATATCTGCAGAAACTGTTGAGCCATTAGAAGCTCCAGAGGTTTGAGGTCCTGACTCCTCACCAACACTGTTTCCTCCTGGGGAATCCTCAGAGGTGGAATTCACTGTTGACAGCTGATTGTCAGAAATTGAGCTCTCAGCACCTCCATAACCCTTAACACTGGTGTCCGTGACAAGACGATCATTATCCGCAGCTGAAACGAATGACCCTCTTCTTCTTCCATTGATATGCATCCTTGAAGCAAGCATACCCAAGGAGGTGGTCTTTGGTCTAGACACATGTTGGTATCTGGATTGCAGCTTTTAATGGGAAAAAAACTTTTGTAAATAATCTCGAGAAATAAGAGTCACCAGATATGTGTAAACCCCATCAATTGAAATAATCCAGAGCATAGATATTACGGCTGATGAATAGCAAATATGAAAAAAAAAAGATTTAGAAGAAGAAGAAGAAAAAAGTTCGTTTTATTAAAGAGGGATGGAGTCAACACAAAGCATTTGAAGCGTGTCTTTTCCCCCCTATAAAGATTAAAAAGAGGTCCTAGAACTATTAAAGATCAAGGTGAAACAGAATATTAAAAAAAAAAAAAGCATTACTAATGCAGGAAAAAGTAACTGTAAATGCAAATTTCCCATGATTAGAACAATTATATCCCAGGTTCATTTAACTAGAACATAAAAGCAAAAAACAATGACATAAGAAAAGAACACAACAGAGGAATGACCAGTAATTTGTGGGGCTCGCTTGATACAATAATGGAGAAACTGCCTTTTACTTTTTTACTAATTGCCTCGATGAACTTTCACTAGCAAAATCACCTTATTTCCAAGTGCAAGGAGAAACATTACAGAATATTAATCGAATGAAAAAGCTTCCAACGACATTAGTTTCGAACAGATAACCTTTCCAACATATTACATAGCTTCGCTGTGGATTTCAGTCCACATGAAAGCAGAAAGAAAAGGAACAATAACAATAATAATAATAAAAAAAAAACAGCTCTTCACCTTTCGAGAAATCTAGTAGGTAGACCAGGAAGGAATGAAGAATTCAGCTTTGCAATATATATATATATAAATAAATAAAAAATCGTGATCTTCACGGTAATAATCAATTCTTGTAGAATCTGTAGCCAGAAAATTGGAAAACCGGGCTTCATTTTGCAATTATTACATAAATTCTAACTTGAAGCAGCAAAAATGGAGGGGATGAGGTACAGAATATCTGTTCAATTTGCAGTTCAGGACGGCCCAGTTGAAGAAGAAAAAACGCTATCATTTTGCAACTATTAATAAAGTACCATATCACATCTACTTTTAAAGCTACAATCAAGCTATGTGTTAATTTTTGCTGGTGACTGATTAAACTAAGCACAAATAGAATCCCTTGCCAACTGTCAGTATTATCAACTAAACATTGCAATTAATAAAGAAAACCAAAAGAATAAAAAAAAACAGGAGGAAAATCTGAGGAGCAGAAAGGAAACTACCGTTGAATTGATGCCAACAACAGAATTAAGAGAAATCGCCATCCTCTCCTTTGTTTTTATATTTTTTTAAGACCCAACCATGTGAGGGAGAGATTTTGCGAGTTCAGTTGAATCCGGCAGCTGTGCTTGCTTGTGCGAAAGAGAGCGAGCGGGTGGCCTTGTAACCAAGCGAAGGAGATGAGCTAATTTGCTAGCGCCACTTTCCTTTACACAGCGTGTATGACACGCTCCAATTCCCACTTATATAAACTTTACTTTTGTGGCGGACAGCGAGTGTGGCAAACTGCTTTTTCAAATAGATATTTTTATTTTATTTTTTAAGAGAGTATATCTTCGCCCTCGCATTAATTTATTAACTAAATACACTCTACTGGACTTCTGTTACGCTGAAGACAAGTTAAATAATCACAGCTTCATGTTTTTCGTAAAGGAAATCAACTTGTAATCTCTCAGTAAGATACATAAATCATCCCTTCTTCTTTTTTACTTCTTAAAATAAAAATTGGAATCCATGTCCGCCATAAAAAGGCAAATTTACTTTAGCTATACACATCTTTTTCTATTTTTTACTACAGTGAAATGGCTTTTACCCTTCACTACACAAATTATACGCCTTATTTTGAGGGTATTTTGATTTTTTTTTATATGTTCTATTGGTCATTCAATAATTACACAGTGATATTATGTTTTTTCCATAGTTTTGGCAAGTGTGGCGCCTCCCTATATCCGAACAACCCCTCCCGCCATCTCATTTGATATATCCCCGCATCCTCTTCCTACCAGGTAATTTATCGTCGGTTCTAATTTGTTATTTATAATATTTTTCAATTTAGTTTTTTTTTTCTTTTTTTTTGGTCAAGATTTTAGTAGTTTTTAATTTTATTATTCAATCCAGTTTTTTTTTTTTAATTTGACCCTCATATTTTATTTTTTTTGTTAAATTTTTGGTTTTCAATTTAACTATTTGATCAAAGAATTTTTCATGCCTTCTAGTTTATTTATTTATTCAATTTTCATCCTTGTTATTTTAATTTCTATATTTTATTTTAAATTCTTTCATTTAATTGAGTTTTTATTTTATTTTATCATTTAGCATTTGATTTGTTAAAGGTTTAACTCTTTGATTTTCTCATGTATAGTGCTTCCTGTGTAATATCTTGTATCGCTAATTTTTAAAGTTATCAATATCATAGCTTTCAAACCTAGTCAAATTAGGACAAGACATGGGTTATAAATATATAAAAATGTCATCATTAGAATATAAAGAATAAAAAGATCAAAGGGTTTTTAGCAGGTTTGTCTAGGGCTATTTAGGTTGAGGTCAACCCTATTTTTTTTACCAAATCAGACCATGTCAATCATCCCTATATTTTTATAGGAACCCAGCCTGGTCTAGGCTCTAAATTACTTGGGTCACGGGTTAAATTGTTAGGTCAGGTCGGGTTTTAAATAGATTTTTTGTCGAGTTATCTCAATCTTATTACCAGAACCATATATTTTGAGGATTAGCTCGAGTTTGCTTGTCTCTTATTACCTAGCTTACACATTTATCATGTAGCCTCGAGTTTGCTCAAGTCATGTTTTTTTGTCTCTTTTTTAGTCAATCACTCGCTTCCTAAGGTTTTTTTCCAAGGTTATTGTTGTCATTTAAAAAAAACTTTATAATCGTTGACCATTTTTTTATCGTCTCATTAAAACAAAATCGGCTGATTCAAACCGTTCAATTTTTTTTGCCCTTGTTTTTTTAAATTTTTTTAAATTTTATCCTTTAATATGGAGTTTTTATTTAATTTTATCCTTCAGTGTTGGATTGATTTTTTTTATTTGAATCTACCCAATAAACAAGGTTATATCCAAGTAACTACCACGTCATTTAATTTAAAACTTGAGATAAACAAATAGTTAAGTCAAGATTTTTCAAATTTATCTTAATACCGAGCTTCATAATAATGCCACAATCACGGCGAATAAACCAGTAAAGTATCTGAATGGAGTTCATCATAAGTAAGAACTTTAGCCAAAGGTCAAGTTCTCTACATGAATGGGACAACAGAACTTAAAACTGCCACCACCTGATTTTGGTGGAACTTAAACAAGCACTGAGCGAAAACAAACAAACATTACTGATTGACAACAGATCATTCTCAACGAAAAGCAGGAAAGCATGATACATGAATCACCATCCGGAAGATGGAACTCAGATAGGTTTGTTGCGACACGACAAGCACGCACCAATGTTTTAGAGTTGACTCGGGAATTCGCGGTCGTAGCGAAACATATAGCGCTAATTACTGTAGGGTGATAGCCATAGAGCATAGGAGAAGCAGATCTTACTAAACCCTATAGGATAGGTCAAATAAATATTAACATGTGAACACAAGCTCAGATTGTTATTCTGGAAAAGAAGATGCAAACAGACAAACTACCACAAGCATGTACTGTAAAGAACGTAAGGTAAAAAGAAACCTCGTATCTAAAGTTCAATGGAAATCGTGAAGGTAAAAGTAAAATGGAAAAGATGAAATTAAAATAGAGCCATTACAGATCAAGTTGGACGGTTTTATGATTTGTATGAAACAATTCGTATTATACTCGGCTAGCTCCCAGACCGCAAGGGAAAAAATATTGCAAATACAGGAAATCCTCCGCTTGCTCGCTACTAGCAGCCAAAAAATGATTCCTACCAAAAAAATATTACATCACTTATCCACACACCTAGGACAGAAAAATGCCATGTTCATTGTTTCAATTACACCTTCGTCCCACCAAAAAAGAACACAAAAAAAAAAACAAGAAGAATGAAGGCACCCAAGCCCAGAAAAACACCACCGCCATATCAAAAGCCCAAACAGCTAGGATACTTTTTTTTCTTTAAGCAACTGGGAATTCGCAACTAATTCTACAAAAAAAGGGTGGTTGTTTGCATATCAGTAGCTGCCCATCGGTGGCATGCCAAAAGGTGGCATTGGAGGCATCCCCATTCCACCCATGGGTGGTGGTGGAGCAAAACCTCCTCCCATTGTTGGTCCACCCATACCAGGCATGGGCGGTGCAGGCAAAGCAAGAGGAAGTAACTGAGCATACATGTTCTGCAAAAAATCACATGAATCGATCAACATAAGATTTAACAACAAAAAAATGTAAAAAAAAAACATCAGGTGGGACATGTAAAACTCAATGTTTATGTGGAAACCAACTCTTCCAGGCAAACCTAATTCAAAGAGATGCTATTTATAAAAGTAAATGTGCCAGCTGTCACACCATGTACTTTGACACCACCTGGATGCAAAATGATTACCTGCTGAGCAATTACATCCTTCTCTTCCTGCTCTTTGGCCTTGACTTCTTTCTGCGCCTCAATTTTGTACTTCACGAGTTCATCAACTTTGCCTGTGTATTCACGGATAAACTGCAAATAAAGAAAGAGGAAGAAAGATGAGAGAATCATCGTGCATATGCTTCAATATTCCAGGTAGGATGGCCAAGTAGCTTAAAAGGGTTAGTTTGCTCATAAAATGCAAATAACAAACATATGCAATCTGAAATAATAAGATTGGAGAATCGACAGCTAAGAAATCACCTGCAACAGGTACGGGAAAGCAAAGTCAATCATATTATTCATCCAGGCAAGCTCAAGGGCAACATCTGGCCGAATCAAATCATAACAAACAAAGAGGCACGATGCAAAGCATTCCTTCTTGCCCTACACAATCACCGAATAAAAGCAGAGTCAATGAGCCAACCAAAAACAATAAAAATTGACTAGATGACATGGTAAAAGTAAGGCCTAAGTGTAAAAACAGAAGAAAACATTTGAAATCATAAGACTTAAGTATTATCCTTCCCATAAATCACAAGCCGCAATCCTGAGATGCACAAGTGGTAAAATTATTTGGAGTGAAGTATTACACCAAGACTAATAAACAAGGAAAATGTACTAGAAACGGTTCACATGTATCCATCTACCTCTCCAGCAACGAAAAAGAAGTATAACACACCTCAGCACAATCAAGCAAACTCACCCTAATTTTAGTGAAAGGAGAAAATGAAGAACTTGCTAAAATGGTCAATCATCCATGCCAATGAAAGATGTCATATCATTTATGCACTCCAGTACACACCTGTTCAATGAAATAAACCAGCAACTCCTCTGCAAGTTCACGATCACCAGACTGTGATGCTGTCTCCATGGCATCTTTATAAAGGTTATCTTTCTTTGACAATGCAATGGATTGCTTCCATCTTCCTGCCTTCTTGTAAATGTACGCAGCCACACGCCTCATTTCAAGAAGCTCATGTTTCTCAATCTGGGCAAATTTGTACCAAAATGGATTACAAAATCAGAGTTTCATCAATGATCAGAAACAACAATATTATAGACCTTACCTTCTGTGCAAGGCCAATCTGATCAAAGTTATCATGCAAATCAATTGATTCACGCAATCTTTCATAGTCCTCCTCTTCTACATAAATTTGATTCAAAGCCTCATTCACAGCAGACACGTTGTTGCTCTGAACTGCAATCATGTATGGCTTCACAAGAAGCAAATGACCAGCCTGAAAACCACAAAGAAATACCACACAATCAAGAGAGATAGAACCATTGGAAGAGAGTGAAAAATCTGCTTCTTAAAATAACATGCAGTGGCACAAGCAAAAACCTTCCGCATAATGTCAACAACACGAGTATGGTCCACACGAAGTGCCAGCACATTGAGAAGATCATTGATAAGATCAGGATGTTCTTGCAAGTAGAAATGCACGGCCTTATAATATAGCTCTACATTAGCAACTTTGACAGCAACATCTTTGAATTGCATGTGATCCCATGCCTCCGGAGAATGGTTCATAATGGTAGTTGCAGCATTATCAAATTCATCATATTGAATGTACAAATAGGTAAGTTCCTTCCAGTGTTGCTGTTCATCACATGCTCGGATAAGCTTGGGAATGTTGAGACGGGTTGAGAACAATTTAATGTGCTCCATGAGTTTCTCAGGACGATATCTAGCATACAGCACTCCCAACTCTGTGAAAATCCCCATGTGTGCACGTTCTAAACCTAAACCACTCTCCATGAGAGAGATCAATTCATTGAAGTATCCTCTGTTCTGGTAATATTCGCTGACCTCCTCCAAATCATCCACCTACAAATTCCAAACCCACAAAATATTGAGAAATAAATAGCACAAAATAGTTTTAAATAAACAAAGTGAGCACATGTTAAAACCATTATGCAAGAAGAAATTAGACATTCTACATTTTTATGTCAAAAGAACAAATTAATATAATGTCTAAAGGTAAAGCACAACTAGATCTTGATTTTGATTTAAAATCTAATTGACCTACAATCTAATGTGAGAAGTTTACTGGACATGAAGAAAATAATTCAAAGTTTTACTTTGAAAGATCCACACAACTAAAATAGACTCGGACATCAGTTCCTTTGCAATAGAACTTTGAAAAAACAAAAAAAAAAAAATCACCTGTATAATGATGTTAAGACCACATATCTGAGCCAGACGGAACTCCTCTGCATCAACACAAGCAAAGCAAACTTCCTTCCATGTCTTGGCACTGTTGGCTTTCCGAGCTGCATCAACAGCACTTTGGAACTGTTTCAACTTCACTAGTGTGCTTGCCAACTTGGCCCAGTTTGCTATAAATTGGAATATAATTCTTGCAGCCTCATAAAGAGCTTCATCATATAAGCGATCGCCAACATTTTGGAGATTTGCCACATTTGGCATGAGAATGAACTCCTCAATGTCACTCAACCTATCAATCTTTGCATATGCAAAAATAAGCTCACTATCCACCTTTGGCTCTTTTGTCTTCTGCCTAACCATGAGAAGGTACTTCAACAAATCATGATAGACATTTGCATCCTCAGCAGCACGAATGACTTCCAGGAATTGAGTAGCGTCATCTGCACGAATAAATGACTCAATTGCTTCACTCACAAGGCCCTCTCTGAGTTGGGCCTTGGCCACCTGGCTCCAAACAGCATCTTCTTCAACACGGAATGCAAACTCCACGGCACGGTCAATGCTTTGGATGTTATCCAATAAAACATTAACAGCCTGAACATTCAAGTTGAACTTCTTGAAAATTGCAAATGCTTCCTCGTAAAGCTGAGCTTCAACTGCCACTTCCCCAACAGCAGGTCCATCAAAGTTATCTAATCTATTAATGTAATCCATAACCCTAGAAGGATCAGCCTTAATTGCTGTCAAGATAAGTAGGTTTTGGAGATTGAAATTTCCACTGAATGCAGAGTTTTGGAGCACAATCTTCTCAAGAAGCTCAATCAATTCATGGGGCAGATCAGCAGTCATGAAAGCTTTAACAGCAGCAGAAACTTGCTCTGGGCTCTTACTTTCCGGCAAAGCAGTAGATACAACTTGATCAATAAGCTGTCTTCGGTATTCATTTTCAGGATTCAGAACCTTCTCCCAAAGATCACCATCCATCCTTTCAACCACATATCTGAAACCATAGTATAAGTACATGAGTCTTCTGAGAATGAAATGTAACACTTCAAAAAAAACTAAACAAATCAACAAACCTGGCTTGCAACTTGAACAAAGAGTTCTTATTTGTGACATTGATGAGTTCTTCATCACATTGTCCTCTCCGGTAAGCAACAACAGCAAGGGTGGGATCACGTTTCTCACAATACTTGCCCACAACCCGGGAATCATAGTAAGGATTGGTGGTGAGGAAGTGTTCTGGGTTGTTATTGCTATCAATGATGATTTTACCAAGAGCATTGTGAACATGTACATCTTGGCTTCCCTCACTCACAAGATGTTCCAAGAACTGAGTGAGCAAACGAAGTCGATTTCTGAAAACCACAAACAAAGAATTAGAACAACGAAATAAAAAGGAACAAGGGCCAAGAATCAGGGGCAAACTGAGAGCTACCTCTTCTCACATTCCTCCACAAGGGGCTCAACTGGAAGCAAAGAACGGACAGAAAGAATAAGGCCCTTGATAAAGTCTTCGGCGCATTCATCATCTAACAGCTGCCCGACAACTAAAGGAGCATTCCCTGGGTTCACCTGTCAAGAGAATCATGTCAATTTCCAAATACTAAAAATTGAGCAAAATCATATGACAATCAATATAACATTTGACAGTCAATAGGACAGGCAAAAACTAGCATACCTTTTGAACATAACCCTCTATATAACGAAGCATGTTGCTTGAATAGAGGTAGTGTGTGAGATCAGCAACAAAACCAAAACGGTCACAGACATTTATTAGAGGCCTTGCATCCGGAAGCTTGGCTTCCATCAGAAAGTTCTTTGTCTTTTCAGGATCATAAAAATTTGACTCCCTAGTAACACGCTCAACCTCCTTTATTTGTCCGGTTCTAGCAGCTGCCTCGATGTACTTAAAATGTATATCAGGATCCTCGCTGCCACATGATTCACAGGAAAAAGGACCACATAATAAATAAACAAATTTAAACAACCAAATCGAGACCAAAAAGAAAAAAAAAATTCTGATTCACTAAACATAATACCTGGAACTCAAATATGACCCCAAGAAAAAGTACAACCCTTCATATGATTTGAATTGTTCGAAAAGTTTTACGCATGCATCAACACCCAACTGCTCACAATATTCCTTGGCAGTCTGCACAGATGCACATGAGTTAGCATCATGATGTACGGAAGATCTTGACAAACAACTCAAGACAAACTTTATGTACCTGAACAATTATCTGAAGGTTGCCTCTTAGATTAACCAGTAAGAGATCCTTCATGCACTCCAGAGCCCATTCTCGTGAAAGAGTGCCAAAAAACTCAACAAGTGCCTGCAAAGAACAGCAATTACATGAGCAACTTGATATTTCCAATACAAGAATATAATACAATAATTTGACGAAACATACCTGTGGCTCTATTGCATGTGTATTCACGATCACACGTTTAATATCTGGCAAATCCGTATAATGCTGCAGAAAAGGTAATATTCACTCAAAGGAATGGCAATAGGTCTGCATAGAATACGGAAAAAAGAAAAGGTAATCACCTGCAGGGCTCGGATGTAAAGACCAGCTTTTTCACAGAGTTGAGCAATACGAGGACGATCATAGTGGCTAAACATCCCATTGGCTAGAATAGCATCAGCTACATTAGGAAATGTTACCAGATTTATCTCCAGAACCTACATAAAAAAAGAGTCTCAAAGCCGGACATGGGAGAAGATATACAGATATAAATATAAAAGCTTCTTGGAGAACTATGTCAACCAACAAACCTTTGTTTGGAGGTAACCATGCTCTGCTAAATTTGGCTTCAAAACATCCAACAGAAAGGCTGTTGCCTCACGGATCAAGTTCCTCTAAAGGAAGACAGGGACACATCCATTAGAGTTACAGTGAATCGCACAGATTGACAGTATGATAAAGTTTGCGACCAACAAAAATTGACTTCAAATGCACTTCATATTATATAAATCCGCAAATCAAAAGAAGTGACGATCATGAGCAAACCTGAAGAAAGAGATCAGTAATGGTATTGTAGTCAACTGGACAGCCACCTTCCATTTGGGACATCATCAAAGCAAAGTTAACAGCACCCTACGGTCCAAATTCAAGAAGAAACTTTAGTTTATTAAAAACATCTAATAACAAATTTAGTTTGAGATAAATAAGTCAAAAGGCGGTACATACAGTATAATTTTTGTCTGAAACCAAACAAATACAAATTAAACTCACTGAAAAAGGTACCTGTGGATCTGTACGGAGAATTGTTTGCAGAAGGAATAAATAGTCAGGAGCATAGCCAACCTAAAGCAACAAAAGAGAACACAAATGGGATCAGAACCCATAATTGATCAAAAATAACATAATAAGAACAAGAATAATAGGAGGTATTCAGAAGAAAAAAAATAACAGATATAATTAAGAAACGTTGTAACAATAAAGAGGTATAATTAAGAAATGCAAAAAAAAAAAAACTGTCCTTTACCTGCTTCGAGTATATCAAAATTTTGTCAAACTCCCTTCTCTCAGCAAAAGCTGCAACAACTTTAGGGGTTGCCCTAGCTTTAATATATATTTTCAGAGCAAGATCATTATCCACTGTCTACAATGACAACAAGATCAACATCATTTAAGTAATCAATAAATACAAGTTAGAAATTGCTGAAACAGAAACTTGAGGCATCTCAAAAAAGCTTCAACTATCTAATTTTTCTATAAATCAAACCTTCACAAGGTCTCCCAGTTCCTCAGTACACTCCAACTTGTCCTCTGCCAACCAGTTCTCCAAAAGATTCTTTTTGTTCTGATTGACCACAAGGCGGGACAATTCCAATGACTCAAATGCATTAAGCTTTCCTCTAGTTAAAAGGGTCCCAAAGTATTGCAATAAGGGAGGGGTTTGCCCAGGTTGCACTGGAACACTCTGCATGTTTCAAATAGATATATACAGATTGCTATGGTTAATTTCATCAAAATTGAATGGAGAATAAAACTTAAACAGGTACAACATTAGCACTGAATTAAAACAAAGAGAGAACCTGAAACTTGGCAACTGTGTCAGGAGTTCGAAGAATGCCTTGTGGTGACTCAGCAGCAAGCTCAGCAGCTTCTTTATACTTTGTTTGAGCGAATAATTCTTGGAAACGCTGGACAACCTGAGATCCCCAAGATAGCAGGCAACTGAGTTCTCATCACATGTGAAACACAAAGTAATTTTTTTCTTAAAATAAAAAAAGAATAAGAAACATATGACTTACCAGATTCTCAGCACCAGGAAGGTTTCCTCTTTTGGCTAGATTGACAGCAAGCTCCAGATTATTCAACTATAACAAGGATAGTCAGATTAATCCAAAACCAGAGAGCATTTCATCAAATGTTACAAAGAAAGAAAGGAAGCATATGAGCACACCTGGCCACTAACAAATGGCACAATCATTGCTTCATTTACAGTAGCCAACAACACCTGGCCTCGCCTATTAATGGCATAAAACCCTCCCACCGTTGAAGCCTCAGCTGTCAAAAATATTGGATCTGGACTAATTCTGTTTCGGTATACTGCAGTAGCTGTCTCCAAATCATAAACAAATAGCAGCCCAAGCTTCGTGATTGCATAAATCAAACTGTATTTGTGGGATATCTGCCATTTAAAAGATTTATGACTTATCAGGGATTGTTGATCAATAAAAGTAAGTTCAAAAAAAAAAAAAGGTGTAGCAGATACCTGCATTGCCACAGGAAAGTCATCAGCAAAATCAGGAGGAAAGAACAGATCTGCCTGTTTCTTCGTAAATGATGGCTTCCCTGTAACAAGGTTGCAAATGTTAAGACCGGGAATGAATGATTCATAACTCCAAATCCAAGGTAAGGTAATAGAGGGAGTCGTTTCAAGGTAACTGATCATAAGCACAAAAGACAATGTTAAACAAATTCTAAACATGTTGCTCGACACTAGACAGAAAAGAAGAAAAGGAAAACATATAGAGAAAGCAAAATGGAAAAACAAGAGGCATAGAGACAGTGAATGAAGCAGACTGACCTGGCTGGGCACCAAGCTCAATAACATGCAACTTCGATGTAATCTGCCCAGCATTAAAAGATTTTGTGGCAAAAGAAATCAGAGTGGAAGGGTTCTCGTTTCCTGGAACCTGCTCAACACCATAAATGTAAGGACCCTTGTTGCAAAAAAGGAAAAAAAATGTGATACAAGAAAGAAAAGGAGGATTATGGTTCAGAGAAACCCATACCTTATATTGTGCAAATGATGCAGCATGTGCTTCAAGAGCTTGGCTACGTTGTTGATCCACAGAGAAAAGTTGCATGTTCCCTTTAACCAATTGTTGCCGCTGAAAACAAATACATCAGTAATTAAAACCATTAACACCATCAGGTTATGGAAAAACATTCATAAAGAAATAAACCTCGTAAACTCAAGCTGTAATAAGGGCTATCCTTAACAAACTATGGGTCAAAACTGTTGAAAAAAGATAAATAAGTAACATAACCACCTTAAGGCAAAATGGCAGAGGGAATTAATAAATTGTAATGAAGAAACAAGACAGCTGAAAAACAGTCAGAAAGAGCTCTTCCCTAATTCATATCATGACCATAAACACCCCAACCAGAGGTCACGTCACTATGTTGGCTAGTCCAGTCCCGCCTGCTAGTTTGATTTTAAGCTGCCACAGCTTCAGAAGCCCCAGGGACATCCAATACTATGGCCAACTATATTTAGCATGCCTAAGTAATTTCCTAATCATGGAAATTCTAAATTTCTCCTAAGAAAGTGGTGAGTGTTGTTTTATGAAAAAAAAACAGAGTAATTTAACAGCTTTCAAACAAAGGCAACAACATACCTCAGGTGAGCCAGGAGCAATTCCAATCAAAACTAACCATTTCTCAGAAGGGTCACATTTGTAGTTTATAATCTGATTGCTTTGCAAATTAGCAGTTCTCTCAAACATCTTCACTGGTTCAGAATCACCTAAATTAATGGAACAATTGCATTCATATACGAGAAACAATTCGAAAATGATAAAGAACAAAGTGACAACATGGATTGGAAAGCATGCAGAGGAGTAAGACTAAAAAAGCCAGTGAAGAAGATATGCAAGTTATGCCACAAATTCAGGACTGCAAAAGGATTCTGACCTTCAATAGACCAATGATAAACTGATGTCTGTGTAACCAGGCCCAGCATCTTAGGGGTTATCCACTTCCAAAAGACAATCTAGGCATAAAGCAAAAGGACATGGTTCAGATAACCTAAATCACTACAGCTTTAGTGAAAACAGTACCGATCATCAAATAGCATATCACAAAATGCTATGAGGTAGGTTAAAAAAGTTAATACCTGCTCAGGCATCTGGTATGATTTCATTTTTGCTTTCATCTCGATGTTAAATATTTGTAAGTGATCCTGAGTAGTTCCCGGAAGTTGGGCTTCAAAAGAATGCCCCAATTCATCAGCAGAAGGAAAATATCTAGATAAAATCACAAGTGTGTGCACACCCGTGCTCAAATAAATAATATGCTTCAAAGACAATCAAGACATTTTCACGTGGCTTAATAAAAAATTCCTAGACAGACAGGAAATCACAGAAATCCACATATGACATGCAGGTCTGATTAATCAAATCAGCTTAAAAATTCACTATCACCACGTTATCATTATATCTAGTACAGCAATCCAAAAAAAAGGAAAAACTCCACATCATAGTGCCTGTTTGGATTAAGATAACATATCCAGTTCAATTTTAATCTTCAAAAGAACGCTACTAGATATCCAGCATTAATTCCATGTTTGCCTAAGGGATAATTGTACCTGCACATCTTAGGAGAGCAAATTTAAGAGAAAGTATCACCCACTTGGTTGAGTTCTTTAGCGTAAAAAACATACATTTACAAGGAATCATAAGTCATAACAAACTTTAAGGAGAAAAACATGTGCTGAGGGGAATAGAGATTGTCCACAAACTTCCAAATAAGGAAAACAATGCCTTCAAGAAAAAATCTAAAAAAGCTATGAATACCCATAAACGATCACAAGAATAGCAACGTGCACGATGCATTATCAGCAATTAGAGCCAGAGGATTCAAACAATCAAATCCTACCTTTCAAAGCAAGGATTCTAGAATTTGGATTCATGAGAGCAGAATCTGCAGTGATAGGGCGTCTCAATGGCTGCATTGGCATGTTCATATCGATAATTACAACACTATTTTGTGGCGCTGTTTCCCGTACACATATATACTTGTCTGATTCCATCGTTACATTTGTAAACGTAATAAACTGAGGACTAATCCCGATAGCCGGTAACTGCAAAAAACAATAGATCACACAAAATTCACCAACTCAGCTCCTCCTAACTTATAAATCACCACTCCTTTACTAGAATTTTCAAAGAAACTGTAAAATTGAAGTGTTCTAAATCAAATAATTACAGCGACTAAGCACTTACAAACCCTGTAACAATATAATCAGTAGATCTGGGCATAGAAACAAAGCATCAGATCTATAGAAACTCTAGCACAAGCTAACTTTTCACGTGTCACGTCAAGCTAAATTACAAATCAACACGTTCTGGATTCAAAATTGAGCAAAAAATGATTGATCACTCTGTTATTTTACTCATAAGCGAGCATATTTCAGTTCGAAGCACAATTTTCTATCTAAACTGAACTTCAATTTAGAAAGAAACGAAAAACAAGCGAAGAGACAGGAGTGGGTGAGACTAATTACAGTTAAGACTTCCTTCATGGTGATCGGGGCGTTAGCCGCGGCCATGGTTGCTGATTAGATCGACGGCTCAGAGTGTGCTAATCGGATCTGTGATTGAAATTGAACCGGTTGAGGATTCAAATCGCTGCAAGATCTAAAGCAGCGATAAAACCCTAAAATATTCCCTCGGAATCAAAAGAAAAGAAAGAGAGATCTAAAGAGAGGAGTGGGGAGGGAGAAGGGTGTGTCACTGTGTGGTATAATAGACCGGTATAAATGAAAAGGAAATGGAATGTGAATTCCTTGACCAGTTTAAGAAATGAGAAAAGTACAGATAAAAAAAAAATTCTTGCTTAACGGAAGGCAGACGTGTTAAGCTGTGCGTTTTGGTGACTCGGAATGCAGTCTGGTTTTTTTTTTTTTTTTTTGATGTCAGATTTGGACTTGACCCATGAGTCCATGGCCCGACCCCTCTTGTTTTCGCTTTTGGCTTGTGTGCGCGTGTAGTGCTTGAAAATATGCAGGTGTTAATGATGGAAACTTTTTTTTAAATGCGGGATGGCGGTTAAAATTTAATTTTTTTATTTAAAATTAATTTTTTAAAATTTTTATATTATTTTAATATGCTGATATTAAAAATAAATTTTTAAAAATATAATAAATTATTTTAATATATTTTTAAATAAAAAATACTTTAAAAAATAATCAATACTATATTCTTAGACACCCATAAAAATAAATCATCTTCCTGAGATCTTGGTATCGAGCATCTTGGCTACGATGGAATTGGTGATGTTATGGTCCTGTCATAAAAATCTAAAGATTCTAAACTAAGGTTATATTGGTATTGTAATAATGAGTATTTTAAAAAATATTTAAAATATTTTTTAATTAGTATTTTTAATATTAATATATTAAAATTATCAAAAAATGAAAAATATAAATTTAATAAGTTTTTAAAAACAAATAAACTTTAAAAACGTATGTAAACACAACAAAAACATAAAAAACAAACCGTGCTTCAGAATTGGATGAGAAGGCATCTCCGTTTGACTTTCTACGCTGGTATGATTGATCTGTGAAGCCTTCGGCACACTAGATGCACAAAATGTCATCTGGCTACGCACATGTATCCTCTGTAGGTTCCCGTGCGATAATTCGTCAGAAAAACAAAAATGTTCCTGTACAATTATAAAATCAAAGCTCGAACTGCTCGTGAGCTGATTTGAATGTTTGATTGCCTTGGGAGCATGCTACATGACTTCTAGTGACACGTCCACTTCCGATCGATACTCACATACAACAATGCGATTAAAAAAGGAATGCTAAACTTTGTCCAGATATGCTGCTCTGTGACCTGGACACTTGTATTAAATTGAAATTGAGCCAGTAAAGACTTGTGATTGGTTTAGAAAGGAGGAGCTGCTGGAAGCATTACAGGATGTTTGAGACCGTTGTGATTGTTTGTTAAAATATTTTTTATTTAAAAATATATTAAAATAATTTTAGACCGTGTTTCTCTACGAAGTATAATGCTATGAGAAACGTTTAACTGTACAATGATAATAAGATAGTGGTTGAATTTTCAAGAAAAGATAGTTGTAGATTCTAAGAGCATCTCCAATCCAAAATGCTATTTTAAAAAGCTAAATTGATAAAATAGTATTTTGAATAGTGTAAATATAGCATTTTTTGCCATATCTATTCCAATAGAAAAAAGCCATTTGAAAAGCCATTTATATTGGAGTGGAAGAAACAAGTGTCTTATTATTTCTTAATAAATTTGATGTTACTTTTTTTTCCACATGTCTACATTTAATTGGTTTATTTTTTTGGTGGCCCCACTTTGTTGGTTTTGGCTCTTTGAAGAGATATTTAGGAATAGCATTTGTGGGAGAGAAAAGTCATTTTAGCATTTTGTTTGGCTTTCCCTTTGGAGTGTGCAAAACAAGCAAAGAAAAGCTAAAATATTAGTTTTTTATTTTTAGCTATCCATTTAGCTTCTTCATTGGAGATGCTCTAATAGCCAAAAAAATTTGAAAGGCCAACGAACCCGAAAGAAAACTACCTGGGTGACAATTTTGTCTTTTACATTTCAAAATCCAAGAGATTATAAATCAGCTCGGGTTAGAAATAATATAACTAAATTAATCAAAATTTAAAAATTATAAGCTTTCAATATAAAATTCAAAAATTTACATGTGTCATGAAAAAATCTTCACAAAATTCTGTTTTTTATATAATTCACAATTGCTCTCTACAAGATTTTATATATTAAAAATATTATAAGATCTTCTCATTATCAATACCTTCAAATATATTTTTAATATAAATAATTAAATAATCATTCAACCAATCATCATTGATTCAATTATGTAACCGGCTTCCATTTTTTCTTTATTCAATTCGTATAGTCATCCTAGGTAAACATATAATGAATTATATCAAAACATCCCAAAATCATTCTCACACAATCTTAACATTATCAACATTCATTTTGTATTTCACAACCCAAAAATAACCATAAATTATTTATTTCTTCAATTTCTCACAATCTTCTTTCTAAGTTATATTTAAAATTCAACTACAACTAAACAACATAATTAAATCCATTTCAATTTACATTAACACAACAATACATACTAAATACACATAATTAACATACATTTATTTGATTCTAGAAGTTCTCATCCCCGTTTTAAATGGCTGGCCCGCCCTACTTTCACCATAAGCACTTAATTTTTCTTCTTTAATTATGCTTTATTTATATAGACATTTACATCTTGTTTTATCTATATATTAGGAAGCCTACTGAAAGAGCCGTTCATCATGACTTTCACTTAATTTACTACACAATAAAAACTCGTATTTATAAACACTTAGGAAATAATATTTATTTATAATGTGGGAAAGACATCTTTTTCTTTATTATTTATTTACAAACTACATCAACACATGATGCATCTAAAAAAACTAGGGTGTTTACTCGATTTAGGTTTAACTAGATCACTGACCAGTGCTATGTTGTAGGTCGGCTCAATTTTTTCTTGAATATAAAAAAAATATTTAGACATTGTCAATGTTTTTTTTAATGGAATTTTTTTTAAAACCATACAGGGGTTGACTCGACGTGATCTAGTTGACCTTGCGAGTCCAAAAGCAACCCGAACGACAATTAAAAATGTAGTTTGACTAAAACAAAATTCAAGATGATATTTTTTTAATATTAAGATAACAACATATTTGATTGACTTGGGTCAACCCGGGTTAACTTATCAAATTCGTGATCGAGTTATGAAACTATGATAACCCCATGAAAAAAAAATCAAGATAGATTTTAAAGTCTAATTTTCAATCAACCCGGTGTTAAATGATAAAATTAAAAAAAATCAATTAAAAAAAGACCTAAAAAAGCGATTTGAGTTAACCTGTCAAACTCTTGACTTAGGTCATTAAACTGAGATAACCTCAAGGAAAGAAAATCGAAACAAATTATGAAGTTTAATTCATAATCAGTCTAGTGTTGAATGATGAGACTAGTAAAAATCAATTAAAAAAAGAACATAAAAAATAATTCAAGTTAATTTGTCAAACTCACGTTTTGGATCATGAGACCGGGATAACCTCGTACAAAAAAATGATCAGATTTAACCCGAATTAACTTGTCAAATCCGCGACTTTAGTTATGAGATTGAGATAACCTCATAAAAAGCAAATCAAAATAAAAATTCTTAATCGATCATGTTGGACCCAATGTTGAACAATGAAATTTGTAAAAACCTAAATGAAAAAATGACACAAAAAATGAGTCAAGTCAACATGGGTTAACCCGTTAAGCACTATTAAGACAACCTCATAAACATCAAACCAAAATAAATCATGAAGCCTGATTCTCAATTAAACACAGTATTAAATGATGAAATTGGGATAAAAAAAATCAATTTTAAAAAAATTTGAGCCAGCTGGATTAATTTGCCAGATCCGTAACTTGGGCATGAGACGGGAACAAACCAATAAAAAAAATCCAATGTTGAAGGAAATGAAATTGAGATAACCTCTTAGAAAAAAAAATAAAAAACGACTTGATTTAACCTGGATTAAAATACAAAAACCGGCGACCCTGATCACGAGACAAATATATCCTTATAAAAAACAAATAAAAACATATTATAAAGCTCAATTCTCAACTGACTCAGCATTGAATGATAAAATCAAAAAAAATCTCAATTAAAAAAACATAAAAAACAACTCAAGTCAACGCGGGTTAGCCTGATAAACATTATTCTTGGGTAATGTAACCAAAATAACTTAATAGAAAGCAAATAAAACAAATCATTAAGCTTAATTCTCAATTAACCCAATATTAAAGAAAAAACCCGAGGGGGAAATCTAGTCAATTGAGTTAACCCGCAAAACTCGTGATCCATATCATGAAATAACCCCATAAAAAAACAAATCTCATATTAAAGAGTTAAATTAAAAAAAAAGAAATTAATTGATTTTTTTTTACATGGGCATACTGAACACACGTGGGGAAAGTGCTATTTAATATTACAGTAGTACTTTCTTGTGTGTTGTTAATAATTAAATAATTTCCTATAACTTAGATCCTTTCTTTTTTATTTTAGCCGCAGCTTAAGGCGACACTCTAATCTTGTGTTATTTATTTTGATTGAGTCAAACCACACTGGATGCTCCAACGCCACCAAAAGGAGGAGAGCCGAAACAGGATCTGAATAGCACCAACCCTTCTAGAACAAAAATGTCTAGAAACCATGGCACCAATCAAATGGCCATGCTCAAAAGAAACACTTAGAAGTGGACGGCTGCCGAACAAGACTGACCTGGTCCTATAACAAAACAAACGCAAAGGCTCCACCGGTTAACTTGCACCACTAATGTAAAAGGAACTTTCAAAACCTCAGAAACGGCAAACTTGAAGGGTCAACCGTGAGTACCCCACATGCTGAAAGATCTCACAGTACTGTTATTTCATTCCAATATCAAAGCAGCTGTTATTAGGATATCTGCGTTATAAGTAAAACGTTTTTATTAATCTAAGATTAATTAATTTCTGCGTATTTGAGAACTCGAGTACAAGGCTAAAGGCTATTACTTCAGTTTTACTTCATAGAAAACTGATTCAGTAGAACTAGCTTTGCATATACAACAATTTACAAGAATCTGGCCCTCCTATTCCTATACCACAGCACCTCTGGAATGTGATCATCTACCAAACCAGCTGCCTTCTCAGCGAAGATAAATTTTTGAAGAGCTGGCCTCCCAACTTCTGAGACTGCAGGTTTCTTTTGAGGAACACTAGCAGAATTCACCGATATTCTCCAGAGTTCAGCTCCTAAAGGCAAAGTTATGGAACAAAGCGATCTAATTGAATTATCATCACACTTGTATCATCAATTGAGCCCCTCTTTAATGACAACTCAGCTAGCTTTTTACAAGCAGAGAAGGGATCCGGCTTATCAACGCCTATGCATGTAGGGCGAGCTACATCTACTGCCTCCTGATTAGTAACCTGGAAAAGAGGGAATTTCAAAATTTAATCATATATACGTAAATGGACAGGATCATCCTAAGTGGATTTGGTTGCAAGAATTTACCTTGTCCCAGAGACCATCTGAGGCTAAGATCAAAAACTCACATTCGGGTTTAATCTTTAAAACTTTGGTTTCTGGTTCTGCTATCACCCATCGTTTAAGACGTCTATCTCCAATTCCTCTCGTTACAGCAAGAGACCCTTGAATTCTCCACACACCATGGCAACAATCTACATAGCCACCCTATAAAGAAAAAAGGACAGCAACGAAAAGATTCAGCTACAGTGTGTGTGTATATATATAGGTGAGCGCGCGCGCGTTCTCTTTCACTTTCTTACATGGCATGATCGCCATTGATGATTGAACTAGTTACTTACCAAGGCTTCAATTCTGTCCTTTTCATCTTTGCGGGAAGGTTGGTGATCAGACGTGAGAGCCTCAGCGACCCCTTTTCGACTCATAACTGCACGACAATCACCAGTATTTGAAACCACGAGGTTGCCTTGATGTATCAATGCAGTCACACAACAAGAACCACCGTTAACATTTTGTTTTAAAAACTCTTCGTCTGTGGTCAAGTAGCCATTTTTAATTGCCGTTTCAATTCCTTCTAAACATCTACTAGAAACTTGATCCATGATGTTCTTATTCAAATTCTTTGCTGCAAATTCAGCGGCTTTTGGCCCTCCATGCCCATCAAAAACACCAAACGAAGCCTGTAATATAAAAAATAATGTTCTATTTAATACAAATTTTCATTTCAATAAAAACCTATCCTTACAGAAATGAAATAAAAGGGGAGGGTTACAAGTACCTGTTTAGAATCTCCATTAACATCAACGAAAGCAGAGTACCGATCCTCCATGATCCCACCTCTCCTTCCTCTTTTACAGTAAACAGAATAACCATCTCCTTCGACTTCTACAGCCTCCACTCTCTCCTCCTCTCCTTTTGAGGTCTCTAAAACAAACCCCGGAACTCCCGCCACCGGTATATTTAACCTTCCCGGCCTCTTTCTCTTCAACAAAGTGTCTGTATTTGTTTCTAATATTGTCTCGTTATTAACTCGAAGAGATAAAGGTGACTTCGGTGAGGACAACGACGACGAAAACGATGATAAAAAAGACGGTGGCAACGGTAAGGAAGGTGGCAGCGGTAAAGACGATGATGATGCCGGGGATTGTGGACCATGGATGGTGCTAGGAGATGGAGATGGACATGGCTTGCAAAACATCGAAGGAAGTCTCGGTGATTGAAATATTGGTGAGTTTGGTATCGTTGACGCTATACTGCAGGACATTTCGTTTTCGTTGTAAGCTTCAAAATTTTCCGATTGCTCTTTGCCTTTCTTTGGTTTATATGCCTAACGCCCCTCTCTTTCTGGTTTCCCTCTTCTAGGCGAGGACGAGGGGGGTGAATTTGCTAATTATAGCATGTGGCGATTCAATATCTATGACTGTGGAAATGGTGTATAACGGCGTCGCGTTGAGAGATGACTTTGGATTGACTGGCTTGAACGATGGTTAATTTTTTCCGCTTGTTTTAAATGTAAATATTACTCACGCCCTTTTGAGAGAGCGTGGAGGGATTTTAGTGTTTGACTGGAGTTTGACCGGGTCAGTAGTTCAATTTGTGAAAGAAGAGAATGACGTGTATTACACTCTCCATTGACTGAGACTGTTTATACCAAACAGTTGTTTAGAAATTAAAGTTACTTTGTCTTCTGTGGGCCTCTTTTATCATTATTTAATGAATTTAATTTTGATGACTAAATCGTTAAATGGTCAAACATAATAATTTACCTGGCTCTTAGTGAGAGACTGGTTCTTTTTGTTTTATTTTTCGTTAAAGAAAAATCGTGAAGAGCATTATTACTTGGTTTTTTTTGGGACACGTTGCTGGTTTTACTTGGACGAGGTTTGGTCGACGGTGGTCAAATGTTACGAACTTCGAATATTGATTTGAACTACCAGGGTACATTTATAAAAGTTATGGTTTTTAAAAATAATTATGATTTTAAAAAAACTATAAATTATAGTTTTTTAAAATAATATAAAAAATTATAATATTAGCTTTTAAAATATTACTAGATACTTAAAAACAATAATTATTGCCATAACTAAGATCGAGCTTGTTTATAAACGCGATTGCCGGATGTTCTCAAAATTTGCACAGACTAATCATGTTTTATGTAATTAGCCATGAGGCATTTGTAAACCGGTGATATCTTGTAAATTTCTCTTCTAATTAAGGGATGAGATTAAAACAGTGATTTAATAAGCAAATCAATCCGGGGAGGAGTCGGATTTTATCGGTGGACGTGATCTGATCCTTGATCAAGGCATGATAAGTTCATAATACGTTACAGTGTGTCATATTGATGATGCATGCATGTATTTACAATTTTCTAGAGGAGGAAAAACAAGGATAAAAATGCCAGCACAAATTGCTATGGCTTTTTTTTTTTTTATCGACTGTGATGACGCGCGAATCAACTAGAAGTTCTTGAAAGACTGCCCCCACCTTTATAGAATTACAATATTTAATTATTACGACCAGGCTAGAATACTAGTAAGCAAGTTCATGAATATTCGAGTTCTAAGACCCTCCCTGCTCTCTCGTGTTGTAGTTTGCTTCTGTTCCAGTTCTAGATCATTCATCGAATTGCTCCGTGATGATTCTAACAAGTTTGCTGAAAGTTATCATTCCATGTCGAGGATCTTTCTATTTTTGTGAGCGCCCATCTATTCATCTCACAAACTACATGGAACATGGACGGAGGGCTGTGACCAAGTCCATTATATAGTACGTAGGCGCAGATCCCCTCGCATACAAGACAAGGAACATGCAGATGTGATCTGTCTGGTCAAAGAAAGAGAGCGACAGTGATTAATAAAAAAAAAACGTTATTAACACCATAAGAGATTCCACTAAGTATTTATAAAATATTTCAACAATCTTAATCAGTAACAAATAAAATAATCTCATAAAAATAAAGTAAAAAATTAAAACTCAATTAACAATAAATCTAAAAAATAAATCTAAAAAATTCAAATTCAAATAACATATTAATTTTATAATTTAATTGTGAAATCAAAATAACCACATATAAAAAAAATAAAAAAATAATATTGGTTGATTATTAAATAAACTAAATGATGAAATAAAACATTAAAAAAATTATCATTAAAAAATCATTTTTTATATAAAATAATATAATACACAAACAATACAAGAACAAATTAAAACATCTTCCCTTGTATAGTATCAGCATTTTTTTAGATTATTTTAAAAAAGATTATGCATGTAGGCTATTTTTCTTTCTTAGCCATTTGCCATTTAGCCTTATTTTATTATTTTTTGAACTGAATAAAATTTTTATTCATTGGTTAAGAAATTGCCGGTTAATAATTTTTTAAACATTTTTTAAAATTGTTATTTTTCTATTTTTTTAGTTTCTTAAACGTTATCAAATTTTAATGGATAAGAAAATTCAATAAAAGTCTTGTCCAAGTATTTTAATTTTTTTATTTCATAAATAATTTTAAAATTGGATTCTTTTTTTTTTCTCAAATAAAATAATTAAAAAACAATAAATTGAAGGGGTAGATGCCTGTCAATTTTTTCTCCTACGGGATATTGCATGCCTTCTTGTCTGGATTGTGAAGTTATTTTTTAAAAAAGTAAAAATAAGAAATTTATTTTAATTGGATACTTCATATACTAGTATTTTTTTTTATACACGCAGTGCGTGTGTATCATACAAGTTTTATAAAGATATTAAAATTATTTAAAATAAAATGAAAAAAATAATATACAAGGTAAAAATGTGGAAACAAATATTCCAATGCTCCACCAAAATTTAACATGGTTATGTTAGCATCATGGTTCCTACAAATTCTTTTATTCTGAAGAGTTCTTTTTTAATATATGTGAAACAAATGTCAAGATATAAACACAAATATAAATTTTATATATTATACCTCTTTGGTTAAGGAGTTTTTTTTTTTAATATTATTGTAATCTGTCAAAACACGTATAAATTCTTTCCTCTAGATAAGTTATTAAATATTACATACAAAATAACCAATGGTCCCCTGAAAAAATAACAAAGGTCCATTTTAATAATTTTTTGAATTTTGACGTGTTTTATTATTTTTAGATTTTAATTATCTATGGTACGAGTAGAAATTAAAAATATAGTCATGAGCATAAAATTAAAAATTATTTTATTTAAAAGAGTATTCCTTTAACACTAAAAATGGCGATAAAAAAACACCACTGTTTTTTTTCAATGGCAAAGGCAATCTCGAACCTTCTTATACATTAATCAAGCCTAGGTTTTTTTCGAAGTGATTTTAATAGAACTCCTCCACATCGGCTTGGTGCATCAAAGAAAATGTTTTGAGCTTGTTTTTTCTTGTTATTTAAGCTTTCATGTTATGTAGTAATAAACATATAATGAAACAACTGGATTAACCTTTTTTTTCTAGGAATTATATATACTAGTGTTTTAGTCTCTTTTTTAATTTGATATAAAGTTTAATTTACATGTTGATTCAGGCATATTTTTTTATTTTTCTTTAATGCATAGTAGATCTTTTTATTTTATTTTGACATGCTGATTTTTTTTAAGGTAATAGAATATATTTGGTATTTGCCAACGAAGTATTTTTAATACATATGATGACTCTTAAAATTTAAATGTATTTATATTAAATTGAATGTCTTGACGTAAAGTTTGGATTTTCATATACATGGTACTTATGTACTTATGAATTAATAACTACTATCAATATTCTAACAATAATATAAAAAAAACACACCATTGCCCTGATAGGAGTTGTTTTGACATGGTTGTTAAAAAATACCACGTAAAGTTTAATTTACATGTTGATTCATTTTTTATTATTATTGGATCATTTTATTTTTTATTTAAAAATTATTGTTTAATTTCACAAAATTAACACTCAATAAATCATAAAATAATGTTTGGATTATGAACATTGAATTATCTCCAAATTGTTTTTCAATTCACATTTTTTTTAGTGGTGTCATTTATTTTCATCCTTGTCCTTTTTTTTATTAAGTCCCTTTGTTTTTCATTTAACAATTCTAGCTCGATTTCATAAAATTAATGATTGGTAAACCTTGAAATGGTATCTGAAATCATGAACACGAGAGACAATATGTGATTAAAGAAATATTAAAAATAATAATGAAAATACAACATAGGACATAGGACAAGGACAAAATTCATTGTGGGTTAATAGTTACTCACAATGTGATTTAATTTCGTACTCAATAGTTGCTGATCCTCCAGAGCCAAAATTTGTAATCAAAATGCTTAATTGAATTGTTCTACTCCTACCAACAATCGAAGTGAATCAAGAACATATATAAGCAAAAGCAAACCTAATATATATATATAACAACGTAAGCATCTAAATTAAGTTGATCATGTGACCATTTTCAAGACGATGGAATGCTTGAAATTTTGCATCCACACCCGGTTCTCTCGACCGAATCTCTTATAGTTATATGACCGTTCGCCATAAAAAAGTGTTACAGTCCACACGTGCAATAATGGTAAAAGGCAAATGTAGAATTATTGGAAGGAATTAAGACATTTGTTGCAGTAGTTACAATAAAAGCATTCCTATGTCCACAAGAAGAAATTAAAGACAACAACTTCAGTAGAGTAATAACAAGTAACAAATGCAGAAACAGTGATCAATTTGGCACGTGATCACAATAACAGTGGTTACTTCAGCATGTGATAACAAGTCATGCGATGATAGTTAGTTACTAAACAGAGTTAGAGCTAGTTGATAAATTGTTAGTCATTAATTTATAAATACTATAAACGTGAAAACGGTGAAGGTTAAGCAATGAATGAAGTAATTTTGTAGAAACTGCATAACTCTCTCCTTATCTTTTTAATCTCTCTTTTCTCTCTGTTTTTTTTTCTTAAAGTCTATTTTCTTCTTCTCTCTCGAAATCAATCTTTTTTTTTAATCTATTTTTTTCAACCTTAACAAAAAGCATATAATATTTTTATTAAATATATATAAATATATATGTGTATGTATGTATGTATATGTATGTATGTGTATGTATGTATGTGTGTGTACGTACATGACCAAGTGTTGCGAACTAAATTTTTTGCTTAATTTTCATTGTTGTAAACTTGATTGTTAAAGTAGTCAAGAATAGTAGATCCAAACTGAAATCATCATCCTGAACCTGAGTTTATATGACAAAAAATAATAAATATAAACTTAAAAGATATCTGTGATAATAATAAATATTATTTTTTAAAGTATTTTTTATTTATAAATATATTAAAATAATATTTTTTCATTTATTTAAAACAACATTCACAAATCTAAAAATATATACAAAATTAATTTATATATATAAAAAATTTGGTGCAAAACAATGGTGTCACCGCTGAACGGACACTGAACCCTTTCGTCGGAAAAAAAAAGGTACTCGGCTTGAAAGCGGCTAAAGATCGAGAACGTGTCAAAAAGTGGGACCCTTGACCCAAGAATAAGACTCGTGTCATTCTCCTGGCTCCTCATTGCCTAGGTGTCTCATTGAATCCCCTCCTCTTTTGCCGCATCATCCACCACCTGTCACTCAATCCAGAAGCTGGTTCCTCACGCCTATGTTTATATATTGCGGGATCTGTATTCTAGCATCACCATTGTATCGCTCGACTCGTAAAGCAACTACTTTTTTGGTGAATGTGGTGTGCTTTCTTTGACTTAACACGCAGGAAAACATGTCTTCCAATCAACAATTGAGGGAGGAGCTCGATGCCAGGGCAAGGAGAGGAGAGACAGTAATCCCTGGAGGCACTGGGGGTAGAAGCCTTGAAGCCCAAGAACACCTGGCTGAAGGTATATACACTGATACCGTCTCTTTGATAATGTGTATAAGTGCATAATGTGTAGATATGCATGTATATATATAACATTTTTTTCTATGCAATACCGGGCTGTATTATTTGCTGATTTATTATTGCTATTACTATTAGTATTATCTTTATTATTTGCAGGGAGGAGCCGTGGAGGACAGACAAGGAAGGAACAGCTAGGGACAGAGGGGTACCAAGAAATGGGACGCAAGGGTGGGCTTAGCACCACGGATGAGTCTGGTGGAGAACGCGCAGAGAGGGAGGGTATCCCCATCGACGAGTCAAAGTTCAAGACCAAGAGCTAAATTCATATGTGGTGGCGTCCCTGTCAATAAAGATGTTTTGACTGTCGTACTGTGCACAGCATTTAAGGGATGTGTGCGTTTCGTCTAGGACTAGTAGGGCATTGTAGTGTGGTGGCTGTTGCAGCAGCAGGTTTGGTTGTCTGTGGTACTTTTCGTGGAGTCTCTGTGGCAGACACTTCTGCTCTGGTAATCTATCAAGAGGTTTGTAAATTCCTTTTTGGACAAAATAACGAAGAAACTTTTCCTGTACGTTCGTGAGATGATACGCCTTTGAATTTCAGAGATCATAGAAGGTAGTGATTAACCAGATAATGATGAGGTGAGCGACGATACGCCTCTGAATTACAGAGCGCTATCACAGAAGGTCGTATGTAACTCAATGTCGAGGTGATATTCGGTAACAGAAAAAATCCATGTCAGCCAGAACATTTTAATTCTATGCCTTATTTGATGAATTTGGTCGTGGAAGAACGAGGTATATTCGGGAAAGAGGTGTCAACACTGTTGACTGCCGTGTCAATAATCGTGTTGACGTTGAGATAGATACATGTCTTTAGCCTCACCTAAAAACAGGCAAGATGTCTCAGATTATGACAATTATCGATTTGGTTCCTTGTTATGTTCAGATCTTTCGTGTTATCATGGGGACTGGTACATGTCTTAACTGTCACTTAAAAATAGGCAAGATGTCTCTTTATTACGTCGATCAAATCGAATCCTTTACTGATGACAAATTGAGTCAATTAAATTGAGTTAATTAAAGGTACTAATGTCATAATCACGCGTATCCATCTGATCACAGAGTCTTTAGATCATGTGCTGGAATCAAGTGGAGAGGTGTCTTTTAAGTTTCCCGTGAAAAATAACATATTATTTATGTTATAAATAAATACAAAATAAATTTCATCGAACCAATTTCCATGAATCTTTCCAAAAATTGTAATTGTATGTTTTTGCAGTTTCTATTACAAAATAATATAAGTTATATTCTAAGATTTTACCGCACAGTTTAAGTTTTTAAACTGAAAATATTTTCTAACATGATATCATAGCATTGTGAAGCGAAAACGAGTTTAACTCTCATCACCCTATTCTATTTGATAAAAATTAAACACGATGTAACGTAGATGTATGTAAGTTTCAAACTCAAGAAACTTTCACTTAAAAAAGTGTTTTAAATAGTAATATAAAATATTATTGAGATCTCATCTAACAGTTTAAACTTTTGGGTTAAATTTTTTATTTGATATAGTATTAGAGTTTTGTTGATTAGGCAGTCATAAATTTGAATCTCACCACCCTTATTTTTATTTGATAAAAATTAAGCACAAGATAATATATAAAAGTATGTGCAAGTTTTAAGTCGAAAAAGCTTTTATTCAAGGGGGTGTGTTAGAGAATAATATAAGTTATATCCTTGAAATTCACCTAAAAACTTGAGTTTTTGAATGAGATGATTCTTTATAGTTTGAAGCTAGAAAAATATTTATTTGCCATAAAAAGTTTCTTTTTAAGAAAACTTAAAAAAATAAATTAACTAGTAATTATTTAAGTGTAAGCTTAAAGTAGTATAAATATCATAATCAAATATAGGATTTTTTTTTCTATGATATAAATTAAAAAAAGTGAACCTATTAGTAGTATATTTTTAAGAGTCTAATTGATATTATGGTAATTATTATTTTTCAAAGTGTTTTTTATTTGGAAATGCATTGAAATAAATTTTTTATTATTTTTAAAATTTTATTTTTGATATCATTACATCAAAACAATCTAAAAACACATAAAAAATTAATTTGAAGAAAAAAATAAAAATAAAAATAACTTTTTTTAAAACTAAAAAATAAACAAATTTTAAAACTTCTTCATACCTATTAAAATAATAGTAACTTGGAATGTTAGTATAAAACTTATCGGTAGTATGTTTTTGAAAGCGAACGAATGGGCCTTTTGCCTTATCTCTCTACTTTCATGTGTAAACTAGCTTCCTTCATATTTCTTTCATCTTTTGTTTAGTGCCTGTTAAAATATCAATGGCCAAGTAAAATGCAAGATCATTGGATGTGATGTTCATGTTTCCACTTATAAATGAACTCAACAATTAACTTCTAACACACTTAAATAATGTATGAATTTTGGAGTTAGCATTCAAATTGATTTTTTAAAAATGCTAGCACATACAAAAATAAATAAAATAATATTGATTGAATTGAAGATTATTATTTCTTTCATACAGGATATAATTACAAATTATCAGGTTTAGTAAATGAGAAATCAAGCCCCAATATATATAAACTCATCTGACCGATTAAACAGGTCGTGCAAGTCTGGCTTGGTTATTATTGTTTGGATTGCTAGGGTATATCAATGTGTTTGGAAATATAATAATGGTTGTAGTTTAAAATAATTTTTATTTAAAAATATATTAAAATAATATTTTTTAATTTTTTAAAAATTATTTTTGATACCAACACATAAAATAATATAAAAATATATAAAAATAATTTTAAACAATTTGTTTTTAAATTTTTTTAAAGGAATATAGTTTCCAAAACGCCCTAACAACTTTAAATGCAACCACACCAGATACTCAATAACACGAAAAAGAGCGGGAGTGAGAAAATAAACATTTCAGAATCCAAATTTCCTTCACTCGCTCAACTGACTCTGTCACAACTCGACTTCCTAAACGGCCGTTAGGGTTTGTGAACTCACAGTACTTGGAATTGGCGAGTTCAAGCCAACTGGCTTGATTGCCCGGTAAACCCCCAGAGGATGTCCCTGATAAGTATGATTATTTCCTCTTCGATCACGAGATCGCCCGAGATCAATGAAATTGATGCGTCCGGCTCTGCGGTTAGCGATCGCAGCAACCACGAGCTATTCATTAGAGGAAACAAGTACATGCTTTTTCTGTTTTTGTAATTTTCCTGGTGTAAATTGTAGGATAATTGTCAACTTGTTCAATTCCTTAGCTCCTAATTTCTTGAGTTTTAAGTATTTGCTAAGTTTGATATCTGATTCTAATTAGCTAAAAATTGATTTTGTTTACATTTTCGTCTAACTAAATCAAATCGAAGAGTAAAATGTGCCTAGTGTTCAAAGCCTGACCTAACCTCGGGATTATCTGTACTGAATAACATGCAGTGGGAACCAAGTCCACCAAACTACCAAATATACTATAATTTATCAGAATATATTTGAAAGGTGTCAGCTGACTGATGGATTTGAAGTCTTTTTTGGATGGAATATTTTATTGAAACAGTCATGCTTCATGTATTGTCACTCTAATATGGTTATTTCCCTCTATTAATTCTTGCAGGTGTATTTGTCATTATACAATACAATTGGTTCAGTGGCTGACAAGATTACAAATAGTACTTTACTATTGGAGACTGATCACTCGCAATTTCTAGTTTAAAGGTATTTTTTTTTTATTAGACCTAGCATTTCATTTACTAGTGGAACTAGGTCTTTTCCCCATGAGAATTGATAGCATACTCATTCAGTAGCTTCATAAAATAATGCTTTGGTTAAACAACACATTTTTGGCTGTGACCTAGAATATAACCATGCACGGAATGATGAGGCACACATCATTTAAGGCACTGTATATTTGTAATTTGAAAGTGAATGAATAAGTGAAACTAACTTAAATTCCTCCAACATTGTATAGCATACTGATCACTGATTGTGGATGCCATCTTGGTCATGGGGCCAAAGTTGACCAGTGTTTGGGGGCCGGTGAGTGGGTTAGTGGGCAGATCATACAATTGGAATAGCACAAGTAGAACATGTTGCAGGTTGGATCAATTAACTAGTCATTCAGAATTGTCTCATCAAGTTTTGTTCATGTTAAAACATTATGACAATCACCATAAGCTAGTATGCATTACAAAGGGCCATTCTGAGTTTTATACTTAACCAAATGCATTGCTAGACATCATCTCTTGTGCAGGCCTAACAAACTCATTGTGCTTAACATGATATACTTGACAGCAACACAGCAAACAGGCTTAGCCAGATAAAACTGGTGTGGTATTTGGGGCTCCAAGAATAATGAAGTATGAAGATAGCGTAGACCATGCATGATACCAAACTTTCATAAGCGAGAAGATGGAGAAAGTACAAATACATAAAGGCCATTAACAAATTAAAATGGGATTAGCTTTGAGAAAAGAAAGCATAACTAATGGAATTTGCTGAACCAGTTTCTTCATGCTTCTAGATGAAGAGGGTGTTTGGAAGTATGGTAAAACCGTAAATGTTGTTTTTCAAATTACTTTTCACAAATGCATCAAAATATTATTTTTTTCATTTTTTAAAAATCATTTTAAAAATTCTTTGCTTCTATCTTGGTATCTTCAATGGTTTGCAGTACTGGCATCATCTGTAATCAAGACAACAATGGAGAAAGTTAAGCCCAAGCTTGTGTCAGCATCTTCGGTTCCCTTGTTGCGTTTGTTATTGCCAAAAACTGAAACCAATGCGATTGGTGAGATAGATAAGCTATTGGTTTCTCCCCAA